>NW_027366830.1:0-65448 GCF_046119375.1 Phyllobates terribilis | reverse complement strand
TGTTTGAAGCTACTGACTGAATGAAAGGAGCTGGCATCTCACTCTCTTTGAATCTTCTTTATCATGCTAGGATTAACAGGAAAAAGCTAAAAATTTCAGAATTGCACCGTGCAATGTGGAGATATTACTGTTTGTGCATTTACAATATTCATTGATTTTTGCCATTGAAAAACATGTTTTTCATATACCAGAAATGTTTGAAGCTACTGACTGAATGAAAGGAGCTGGCATCTCACTCTCTTTGAATCTTCTTTATCATGCTAGGATTAACAGGAAAAAGCAAAAAATTTCAGAATTGCACCGTGCAATGTGGAGATATTACTGTTTGTGCATTTACAATATTCATTGATTTTTGCCATTGAAAAACGTCCAGAAATGTTTGAAGCTACTGACTGAATGAAAGGAGCTGGCATCTCACTCTCTTTGAATCTTCTTTATCATGCTAGGATTAACAGGAAAAAGCTAAAAATTTCAGAATTGCACCGTGCAATGTGGAGATATTACTGTTTGTGCATTTACAATATTCATTGATTTTTGCCATTGAAAAACATGTTTTTCATATACCAGAAATGTTTGAAGCTACTGACTGAATGAAAGGAGCTGGCATCTCACTCTCTTTGAATCTTCTTTATCATGCTAGGATTAGCAGGAAAAAGCAAAAAATTTCAGAATTGCACCGTGCAATGTGGAGATATTACTGTTTGTGCATTTACAATATTCATTGATTTTTGCCATTGAAAAACATGTTTTTCATATACCAGAAATGTTTGAAGCTACTGACTGAATGAAAGGAGCTGGCATCTCACTCTCTTTGAATCTTCTTTATCATGCTAGGATTAACAGGAAAAAGCTAAAAATTTCAGAATTGCACCTTGCAATGTGGAGATATTACTGTTTGTGCATTTACAATATTCATTGATTTTTGCCATTGAAAAACATGTTTTTCATATACCAGAAATGTTTGAAGCTACTGACTGAATGAAAGGAGCTGGCATCTCACTCTCTTTGAATCTTCTTTATCATGCTAGGATTAACAGGAAAAAGCAAAAAATTTCAGAATTGCACCGTGCAATGTGGAGATATTACTGTTTGTGCATTTACAATATTCATTGATTTTTGCCATTGAAAAACGTCCAGAAATGTTTGAAGCTACTGA
The DNA here is from genome assembly GCF_046119375.1 of Phyllobates terribilis. Classification (NCBI taxonomy): domain Eukaryota; kingdom Metazoa; phylum Chordata; class Amphibia; order Anura; family Dendrobatidae; genus Phyllobates; species Phyllobates terribilis. The sequence continues at coordinate 64,292 of NW_027366830.1, read as the reverse complement.
CTGAATGAAAGGAGCTGGCATCTCACTCTCTTTGAATCTTCTTTATCATGCTAGGATTAGCAGGAAAAAGCAAAAAATTTCAGAATTGCACCGTGCAATGTGGAGATATTACTGTTTGTGCATTTACAATATTCATTGATTTTTGCCATTGAAAAACATGTTTTTCATATACCAGAAATGTTTGAAGCTACTGACTGAATGAAAGGAGCTGGCATCTCACTCTCTTTGAATCTTCTTTATCATGCTAGGATTAACAGGAAAAAGCTAAAAATTTCAGAATTGCACCGTGCAATGTGGAGATATTACTGTTTGTGCATTTACAATATTCATTGATTTTTGCCATTGAAAAACATGTTTTTCATATACCAGAAATGTTTGAAGCTACTGACTGAATGAAAGGAGCTGGCATCTCACTCTCTTTGAATCTTCTTTATCATGCTAGGATTAACAGGAAAAAGCTAAAAATTTCAGAATTGCACCGTGCAATGTGGAGATATTACTGTTTGTGCATTTACAATATTCATTGATTTTTGCCATTGAAAAACGTCCAGAAATGTTTGAAGCTACTGACTGAATGAAAGGAGCTGGCATCTCACTCTCTTTGAATCTTCTTTATCATGCTAGGATTAGCAGGAAAAAGCAAAAAATTTCAGAATTGCACCGTGCAATGTGGAGATATTACTGTTTGTGCATTTACAATATTCATTGATTTTTGCCATTGAAAAACATGTTTTTCATATACCAGAAATGTTTGAAGCTACTGACTGAATGAAAGGAGCTGGCATCTCACTCTCTTTGAATCTTCTTTATCATGCTAGGATTAACAGGAAAAAGCTAAAAATTTCAGAATTGCACCTTGCAATGTGGAGATATTACTGTTTGTGCATTTACAATATTCATTGATTTTTGCCATTGAAAAACATGTTTTTCATATACCAGAAATGTTTGAAGCTACTGACTGAATGAAAGGAGCTGGCATCTCACTCTCTTTGAATCTTCTTTATCATGCTAGGATTAACAGGAAAAAGCTAAAAATTTCAGAATTGCACCGTGCAATGTGGAGATATTACTGTTTGTGCATTTACAATATTCATTGATTTTTGCCATTGAAAAACGTCCAGAAATGTTTGAAGCTACTGACTGAATGAAAGGAGCTGGCATCTCACTCTCTTTGAATCTTCTTTATCATGCTAGGATTAACAGGAAAAAGCTAAAAATTTCAGAATTGCACCGTGCAATGTGGAGATATTACTGTTTGTGCATTTACAATATTCATTGATTTTTGCCATTGAAAAACATGTTTTTCATATACCAGAAATGTTTGAAGCTACTGACTGAATGAAAGGAGCTGGCATCTCACTCTCTTTGAATCTTCTTTATCATGCTAGGATTAGCAGGAAAAAGCAAAAAATTTCAGAATTGCACCGTGCAATGTGGAGATATTACTGTTTGTGCATTTACAATATTCATTGATTTTTGCCATTGAAAAACATGTTTTTCATATACCAGAAATGTTTGAAGCTACTGACTGAATGAAAGGAGCTGGCATCTCACTCTCTTTGAATCTTCTTTATCATGCTAGGATTAGCAGGAAAAAGCAAAAAATTTCAGAATTGCACCTTGCAATGTGGAGATATTACTGTTTGTGCATTTACAATATTCATTGATTTTTGCCATTGAAAAACATGTTTTTCATATACCAGAAATGTTTGAAGCTACTGACTGAATGAAAGGAGCTGGCATCTCACTCTCTTTGAATCTTCTTTATCATGCTAGGATTAACAGGAAAAAGCTAAAAATTTCAGAATTGCACCGTGCAATGTGGAGATATTACTGTTTGTGCATTTACAATATTCATTGATTTTTGCCATTGAAAAACGTTTTTCATATACCAGAAATGTTTGAAGCTACTGACTGAATGAAAGGAGCTGGCATCTCACTCTCTTTGAATCTTCTTTATCATGCTAGGATTAACAGGAAAAAGCTAAAAATTTCAGAATTGCACCTTGCAATGTGGAGATATTACTGTTTGTGCATTTACAATATTCATTGATTTTTGCCATTGAAAAACATGTTTTTCATATACCAGAAATGTTTGAAGCTACTGACTGAATGAAAGGAGCTGGCATCTCACTCTCTTTGAATCTTCTTTATCATGCTAGGATTAACAGGAAAAAGCTAAAAATTTCAGAATTGCACAGTGCAATGTGGAGATATTACTGTTTGTGCATTTACAATATTCATTGATTTTTGCCATTGAAAAAACATGTTTTTCATATACCAGAAATGTTTGAAGCTACTGACTGAATGAAAGGAGCTGGCATCTCACTCTCTTTGAATCTTCTTTATCATGCTAGGATTAACAGGAAAAAGCTAAAAATTTCAGAATTGCACCTTGCAATGTGGAGATATTACTGTTTGTGCATTTACAATATTCATTGATTTTTGCCATTGAAAAACGTCCAGAAATGTTTGAAGCTACTGACTGAATGAAAGGAGCTGGCATCTCACTCTCTTTGAATCTTCTTTATCATGCTAGGACTAGCAGGAAAAAGCAAAAAATTTCAGAATTGCACCTTGCAATGTGGAGATATTACTGTTTGTGCATTTACAATATTCATTGATTTTTGCCATTGAAAAACATGTTTTTCATATACCAGAAATGTTTGAAGCTACTGACTGAATGAAAGGAGCTGGCATCTCACTCTCTTTGAATCTTCTTTATCATGCTAGGATTAACAGGAAAAAGCAAAAAATTTCAGAATTGCACCTTGCAATGTGGAGATATTACTGTTTGTGCATTTACAATATTCATTGATTTTTGCCATTGAAAAACGTCCAGAAATGTTTGAAGCTACTGACTGAATGAAAGGAGCTGGCATCTCACTCTCTTTGAATCTTCTTTATCATGCTAGGATTAGCAGGAAAAAGCTAAAAATTTCAGAATTGCACCGTGCAATGTGGAGATATTACTGTTTGTGCATTTACAATATTCATTGATTTTTGCCATTGAAAAACATGTTTTTCATATACCAGAAATGTTTGAAGCTACTGACTGAATGAAAGGAGCTGGCATCTCACTCTCTTTGAATCTTCTTTATCATGCTAGGATTAACAGGAAAAAGCAAAAAATTTCAGAATTGCACCTTGCAATGTGGAGATATTACTGTTTGTGCATTTACAATATTCATTGATTTTTGCCATTGAAAAACATGTTTTTCATATACCAGAAATGTTTGAAGCTACTGACTGAATGAAAGGAGCTGGCATCTCACTCTCTTTGAATCTTCTTTATCATGCTAGGATTAACAGGAAAAAGCTAAAAATTTCAGAATTGCACAGTGCAATGTGGAGATATTACTGTTTGTGCATTTACAATATTCATTGATTTTTGCCATTGAAAAACATGTTTTTCATATACCAGAAATGTTTGAAGCTACTGACTGAATGAAAGGAGCTGGCATCTCACTCTCTTTGAATCTTCTTTATCATGCTAGGATTAACAGGAAAAAGCTAAAAATTTCAGAATTGCACCTTGCAATGTGGAGATATTACTGTTTGTGCATTTACAATATTCATTGATTTTTGCCATTGAAAAACATGTTTTTCATATACCAGAAATGTTTGAAGCTACTGACTGAATGAAAGGAGCTGGCATCTCACTCTCTTTGAATCTTCTTTATCATGCTAGGATTAGCAGGAAAAAGCAAAAAATTTCAGAATTGCACCTTGCAATGTGGAGATATTACTGTTTGTGCATTTACAATATTCATTGATTTTTGCCATTGAAAAACATGTTTTTCATATACCAGAAATGTTTGAAGCTACTGACTGAATGAAAGGAGCTGGCATCTCACTCTCTTTGAATCTTCTTTATCATGCTAGGATTAACAGGAAAAAGCAAAAAATTTCAGAATTGCACCTTGCAATGTGGAGATATTACTGTTTGTGCATTTACAATATTCATTGATTTTTGCCATTGAAAAACGTCCAGAAATGTTTGAAGCTACTGACTGAATGAAAGGAGCTGGCATCTCACTCTCTTTGAATCTTCTTTATCATGCTAGGATTAGCAGGAAAAAGCTAAAAATTTCAGAATTGCACCGTGCAATGTGGAGATATTACTGTTTGTGCATTTACAATATTCATTGATTTTTGCCATTGAAAAACATGTTTTTCATATACCAGAAATGTTTGAAGCTACTGACTGAATGAAAGGAGCTGGCATCTCACTCTCTTTGAATCTTCTTTATCATGCTGGGATTAACAGGAAAAAGCAAAAAATTTCAGAATTGCACCTTGCAATGTGGAGATATTACTGTTTGTGCATTTACAATATTCATTGATTTTTGCCATTGAAAAACATGTTTTTCATATACCAGAAATGTTTGAAGCTACTGACTGAATGAAAGGAGCTGGCATCTCACTCTCTTTGAATCTTCTTTATCATGCTAGGATTAACAGGAAAAAGCTAAAAATTTCAGAATTGCACCGTGCAATGTGGAGATATTACTGTTTGTGCATTTACAATATTCATTGATTTTTGCCATTGAAAAACATGTTTTTCATATACCAGAAATGTTTGAAGCTACTGACTGAATGAAAGGAGCTGGCATCTCACTCTCTTTGAATCTTCTTTATCATGCTAGGATTAACAGGAAAAAGCAAAAAATTTCAGAATTGCACCGTGCAATGTGGAGATATTACTGTTTGTGCATTTACAATATTCATTGATTTTTGCCATTGAAAAACGTCCAGAAATGTTTGAAGCTACTGACTGAATGAAAGGAGCTGGCATCTCACTCTCTTTGAATCTTCTTTATCATGCTAGGATTAACAGGAAAAAGCTAAAAATTTCAGAATTGCACCGTGCAATGTGGAGATATTACTGTTTGTGCATTTACAATATTCATTGATTTTTGCCATTGAAAAACATGTTTTTCATATACCAGAAATGTTTGAAGCTACTGACTGAATGAAAGGAGCTGGCATCTCACTCTCTTTGAATCTTCTTTATCATGCTAGGATTAGCAGGAAAAAGCTAAAAATTTCAGAATTGCACCGTGCAATGTGGAGATATTACTGTTTGTGCATTTACAATATTCATTGATTTTTGCCATTGAAAAACATGTTTTTCATATACCAGAAATGTTTGAAGCTACTGACTGAATGAAAGGAGCTGGCATCTCACTCTCTTTGAATCTTCTTTATCATGCTAGGATTAACAGGAAAAAGCTAAAAATTTCAGAATTGCACCGTGCAATGTGGAGATATTACTGTTTGTGCATTTACAATATTCATTGATTTTTGCCATTGAAAAACATGTTTTTCATATACCAGAAATGTTTGAAGCTACTGACTGAATGAAAGGAGCTGGCATCTCACTCTCTTTGAATCTTCTTTATCATGCTAGGATTAACAGGAAAAAGCTAAAAATTTCAGAATTGCACCGTGCAATGTGGAGATATTACTGTTTGTGCATTTACAATATTCATTGATTTTTGCCATTGAAAAACGTCCAGAAATGTTTGAAGCTACTGACTGAATGAAAGGAGCTGGCATCTCACTCTCTTTGAATCTTCTTTATCATGCTAGGATTAGCAGGAAAAAGCTAAAAATTTCAGAATTGCACCGTGCAATGTGGAGATATTACTGTTTGTGCATTTACAATATTCATTGATTTTTGCCATTGAAAACATGTTTTTCATATACCAGAAATGTTTGAAGCTACTGACTGAATGAAAGGAGCTGGCATCTCACTCTCTTTGAATCTTCTTTATCATGCTAGGATTAACAGGAAAAAGCTAAAAATTTCAGAATTGCACCTTGCAATGTGGAGATATTACTGTTTGTGCATTTACAATATTCATTGATTTTTGCCATTGAAAAACGTCCAGAAATGTTTGAAGCTACTGACTGAATGAAAGGAGCTGGCATCTCACTCTCTTTGAATCTTCTTTATCATGCTAGGATTAGCAGGAAAAAGCAAAAAATTTCAGAATTGCACCGTGCAATGTGGAGATATTACTGTTTGTGCATTTACAATATTCATTGATTTTTGCCATTGAAAAACGTCCAGAAATGTTTGAAGCTACTGACTGAATGAAAGGAGCTGGCATCTCACTCTCTTTGAATCTTCTTTATCATGCTAGGATTAGCAGGAAAAAGCAAAAAATTTCAGAATTGCACCTTGCAATGTGGAGATATTACTGTTTGTGCATTTACAATATTCATTGATTTTTGCCATTGAAAAACATGTTTTTCATATACCAGAAATGTTTGAAGCTACTGACTGAATGAAAGGAGCTGGCATCTCACTCTCTTTGAATCTTCTTTATCATGCTAGGATTAGCAGGAAAAAGCTAAAAATTTCAGAATTGCACCGTGCAATGTGGAGATATTACTGTTTGTGCATTTACAATATTCATTGATTTTTGCCATTGAAAAACGTCCAAAAATGTTTGAAGCTACTGACTGAATGAAAGGAGCTGGCATCTCACTCTCTTTGAATCTTCTTTATCATGCTAGGATTAGCAGGAAAAAGCTAAAAATTTCAGAATTGCACCTTGCAATGTGGAGATATTACTGTTTGTGCATTTACAATATTCATTGATTTTTGCATTGAAAAACATGTTTTTCATATACCAGAAATGTTTGAAGCTACTGACTGAATGAAAGGAGCTGGCATCTCACTCTCTTTGAATCTTCTTTATCATGCTAGGATTAGCAGGAAAAAGCTAAAAATTTCAGAATTGCACCGTGCAATGTGGAGATATTACTGTTTGTGCATTTACAATATTCATTGATTTTTGCCATTGAAAAACGTCCAGAAATGTTTGAAGCTACTGACTGAATGAAAGGAGCTGGCATCTCACTCTCTTTGAATCTTCTTTATCATGCTAGGATTAGCAGGAAAAAGCAAAAAATTTCAGAATTGCACCGTGCAATGTGGAGATATTACTGTTTGTGCATTTACAATATTCATTGATTTTTGCCATTGAAAAACATGTTTTTCATATACCAGAAATGTTTGAAGCTACTGACTGAATGAAAGGAGCTGGCATCTCACTCTCTTTGAATCTTCTTTATCATGCTAGGATTAACAGGAAAAAGCTAAAAATTTCAGAATTGCACCGTGCAATGTGGAGATATTACTGTTTGTGCATTTACAATATTCATTGATTTTTGCCATTGAAAAACATGTTTTTCATATACCAGAAATGTTTGAAGCTACTGACTGAATGAAAGGAGCTGGCATCTCACTCTCTTTGAATCTTCTTTATCATGCTAGGATTAACAGGAAAAAGCTAAAAATTTCAGAATTGCACCGTGCAATGTGGAGATATTACTGTTTGTGCATTTACAATATTCATTGATTTTTGCCATTGAAAAACATGTTTTTCATATACCAGAAATGTTTGAAGCTACTGACTGAATGAAAGGAGCTGGCATCTCACTCTCTTTGAATCTTCTTTATCATGCTAGGATTAGCAGGAAAAAGCTAAAAATTTCAGAATTGCACCTTGCAATGTGGAGATATTACTGTTTGTGCATTTACAATATTCATTGATTTTTGCCATTGAAAAACATGTTTTTCATATACCAGAAATGTTTGAAGCTACTGACTGAATGAAAGGAGCTGGCATCTCACTCTCTTTGAATCTTCTTTATCATGCTAGGATTAGCAGGAAAAAGCTAAAAATTTCAGAATTGCACCGTGCAATGTGGAGATATTACTGTTTGTGCATTTACAATATTCATTGATTTTTGCCATTGAAAAAAGTCCAGAAATGTTTGAAGCTACTGACTGAATGAAAGGAGCTGGCATCTCACTCTCTTTGAATCTTCTTTATCATGCTAGGATTAACAGGAAAAAGCTAAAAATTTCAGAATTGCACCGTGCAATGTGGAGATATTACTGTTTGTGCATTTACAATATTCATTGATTTTTGCCATTGAAAAACATGTTTTTCATATACCAGAAATGTTTGAAGCTACTGACTGAATGAAAGGAGCTGGCATCTCACTCTCTTTGAATCTTCTTTATCATGCTAGGATTAACAGGAAAAAGCAAAAAATTTCAGAATTGCACCTTGCAATGTGGAGATATTACTGTTTGTGCATTTACAATATTCATTGATTTTTGCCATTGAAAAACATGTTTTTCATATACCAGAAATGTTTGAAGCTACTGACTGAATGAAAGGAGCTGGCATCTCACTCTCTTTGAATCTTCTTTATCATGCTAGGATTAACAGGAAAAAGCTAAAAATTTCAGAATTGCACCTTGCAATGTGGAGATATTACTGTTTGTGCATTTACAATATTCATTGATTTTTGCCATTGAAAAACGTCCAGAAATGTTTGAAGCTACTGACTGAATGAAAGGAGCTGGCATCTCACTCTCTTTGAATCTTCTTTATCATGCTAGGATTAACAGGAAAAAGCTAAAAATTTCAGAATTGCACCGTGCAATGTGGAGATATTACTGTTTGTGCATTTACAATATTCATTGATTTTTGCCATTGAAAAACATGTTTTTCATATACCAGAAATGTTTGAAGCTACTGACTGAATGAAAGGAGCTGGCATCTCACTCTCTTTGAATCTTCTTTATCATGCTAGGATTAACAGGAAAAAGCTAAAAATTTCAGAATTGCACCGTGCAATGTGGAGATATTACTGTTTGTGCATTTACAATATTCATTGATTTTTGCCATTGAAAAACATGTTTTTCATATACCAGAAATGTTTGAAGCTACTGACTGAATGAAAGGAGCTGGCATCTCACTCTCTTTGAATCTTCTTTATCATGCTAGGATTAACAGGAAAAAGCTAAAAATTTCAGAATTGCACCGTGCAATGTGGAGATATTACTGTTTGTGCATTTACAATATTCATTGATTTTTGCCATTGAAAAACATGTTTTTCATATACCAGAAATGTTTGAAGCTACTGACTGAATGAAAGGAGCTGGCATCTCACTCTCTTTGAATCTTCTTTATCATGCTAGGATTAACAGGAAAAAGCTAAAAATTTCAGAATTGCACCTTGCAATGTGGAGATATTACTGTTTGTGCATTTACAATATTCATTGATTTTTGCCATTGAAAAACGTCCAGAAATGTTTGAAGCTACTGACTGAATGAAAGGAGCTGGCATCTCACTCTCTTTGAATCTTCTTTATCATGCTAGGATTAACAGGAAAAAGCTAAAAATTTCAGAATTGCACCTTGCAATGTGGAGATATTACTGTTTGTGCATTTACAATATTCATTGATTTTTGCCATTGAAAAACATGTTTTTCATATACCAGAAATGTTTGAAGCTACTGACTGAATGAAAGGAACTGGCATCTCACTCTCTTTGAATCTTCTTTATCATGCTAGGATTAACAGGAAAAAGCTAAAAATTTCAGAATTGCAGCTTGCAATGTGGAGATATTACTGTTTGTGCATTTACAATATTCATTGATTTTTGCCATTGAAAAACATGTTTTTCATATACCAGAAATGTTTGAAGCTACTGACTGAATGAAAGGAGCTGGCATCTCACTCTCTTTGAATCTTCTTTATCATGCTAGGATTAGCAGGAAAAAGCTAAAAATTTCAGAATTGCACCTTGCAATGTGGAGATATTACTGTTTGTGCATTTACAATATTCATTGATTTTTGCCATTGAAAAACATGTTTTTCATATACCAGAAATGTTTGAAGCTACTGACTGAATGAAAGGAGCTGGCATCTCACTCTCTTTGAATCTTCTTTATCATGCTAGGATTAGCAGGAAAAAGCAAAAAATTTCAGAATTGCACCGTGCAATGTGGAGATATTACTGTTTGTGCATTTACAATATTCATTGATTTTTGCCATTGAAAAACATGTTTTTCATATACCAGAAATGTTTGAAGCTACTGACTGAATGAAAGGAGCTGGCATCTCACTCTCTTTGAATCTTCTTTATCATGCTAGGATTAACAGGAAAAAGCTAAAAATTTCAGAATTGCACCGTGCAATGTGGAGATATTACTGTTTGTGCATTTACAATATTCATTGATTTTTGCCATTGAAAAACGTCCAGAAATGTTTGAAGCTACTGACTGAATGAAAGGAGCTGGCATCTCACTCTCTTTGAATCTTCTTTATCATGCTAGGATTAGCAGGAAAAAGCAAAAAATTTCAGAATTGCACCTTGCAATGTGGAGATATTACTGTTTGTGCATTTACAATATTCATTGATTTTTGCCATTGAAAAACATGTTTTTCATATACCAGAAATGTTTGAAGCTACTGACTGAATGAAAGGAGCTGGCATCTCACTCTCTTTGAATCTTCTTTATCATGCTAGGATTAGCAGGAAAAAGCAAAAAATTTCAGAATTGCACCGTGCAATGTGGAGATATTACTGTTTGTGCATTTACAATATTCATTGATTTTTGCCATTGAAAAACATGTTTTTCATATACCAGAAATGTTTGAAGCTACTGACTGAATGAAAGGAGCTGGCATCTCACTCTCTTTGAATCTTCTTTATCATGCTAGGATTAACAGGAAAAAGCAAAAAATTTCAGAATTGCACCGTGCAATGTGGAGATATTACTGTTTGTGCATTTACAATATTCATTGATTTTTGCCATTGAAAAACATGTTTTTCATATACCAGAAATGTTTGAAGCTACTGACTGAATGAAAGGAGCTGGCATCTCACTCTCTTTGAATCTTCTTTATCATGCTAGGATTAACAGGAAAAAGCTAAAAATTTCAGAATTGCACCGTGCAATGTGGAGATATTACTGTTTGTGCATTTACAATATTCATTGATTTTTGCCATTGAAAAACATGTTTTTCATATACCAGAAATGTTTGAAGCTACTGACTGAATGAAAGGAGCTGGCATCTCACTCTCTTTGAATCTTCTTTATCATGCTAGGATTAACAGGAAAAAGCTAAAAATTTCAGAATTGCACCGTGCAATGTGGAGATATTACTGTTTGTGCATTTACAATATTCATTGATTTTTGCCATTGAAAAACATGTTTTTCATATACCAGAAATGTTTGAAGCTACTGACTGAATGAAAGGAGCTGGCATCTCACTCTCTTTGAATCTTCTTTATCATGCTAGGATTAGCAGGAAAAAGCAAAAAATTTCAGAATTGCACCTTGCAATGTGGAGATATTACTGTTTGTGCATTTACAATATTCATTGATTTTTGCCATTGAAAAACGTCCAGAAATGTTTGAAGCTACTGACTGAATGAAAGGAGCTGGCATCTCACTCTCTTTGAATCTTCTTTATCATGCTAGGATTAACAGGAAAAAGCTAAAAATTTCAGAATTGCACCTTGCAATGTTGAGATATTACTGTTTGTGCATTTACAATATTCATTGATTTTTGCCATTGAAAAACATGTTTTTCATATACCAGAAATGTTTGAAGCTACTGACTGAATGAAAGGAGCTGGCATCTCACTCTCTTTGAATCTTCTTTATCATGCTAGGATTAACAGGAAAAAGCTAAAAATTTCAGAATTGCACCTTGCAATGTGGAGATATTACTGTTTGTGCATTTACAATATTCATTGATTTTTGCCATTGAAAAACATGTTTTTCATATACCAGAAATGTTTGAAGCTACTGACTGAATGAAAGGAGCTGGCATCTCACTCTCTTTGAATCTTCTTTATCATGCTAGGATTAGCAGGAAAAAGCAAAAAATTTCAGAATTGCACCGTGCAATGTGGAGATATTACTGTTTGTGCATTTACAATATTCATTGATTTTTGCCATTGAAAAACATGTTTTTCATATACCAGAAATGTTTGAAGCTACTGACTGAATGAAAGGAGCTGGCATCTCACTCTCTTTGAATCTTCTTTATCATGCTAGGATTAACAGGAAAAAGCAAAAAATTTCAGAATTGCACTGTGCAATGTGGAGATATTACTGTTTGTGCATTTTCAATATTCATTGATTTTTGCCATTGAAAAACATGTTTTTCATATACCAGAAATGTTTGAAGCTACTGACTGAATGAAAGGAGCTGGCATCTCACTCTCTTTGAATCTTCTTTATCATGCTAGGATTAACAGGAAAAAGCTAAAAATTTCAGAATTGCACCGTGCAATGTGGAGATATTACTGTTTGTGCATTTACAATATTCATTGATTTTTGCCATTGAAAAACATGTTTTTCATATACCAGAAATGTTTGAAGCTACTGACTGAATGAAAGGAGCTGGCATCTCACTCTCTTTGAATCTTCTTTATCATGCTAGGATTAACAGGAAAAAGCTAAAAATTTCAGAATTGCACCGTGCAATGTGGAGATATTACTGTTTGTGCATTTACAATATTCATTGATTTTTGCCATTGAAAAACATGTTTTTCATATACCAGAAATGTTTGAAGCTACTGACTGAATGAAAGGAGCTGGCATCTCACTCTCTTTGAATCTTCTTTATCATGCTAGGATTAGCAGGAAAAAGCAAAAAATTTCAGAATTGCACCTTGCAATGTGGAGATATTACTGTTTGTGCATTTACAATATTCATTGATTTTTGCCATTGAAAAACGTCCAGAAATGTTTGAAGCTACTGACTGAATGAAAGGAGCTGGCATCTCACTCTCTTTGAATCTTCTTTATCATGCTAGGATTAACAGGAAAAAGCTAAAAATTTCAGAATTGCACCTTGCAATGTGGAGATATTACTGTTTGTGCATTTACAATATTCATTGATTTTTGCCATTGAAAAACATGTTTTTCATATACCAGAAATGTTTGAAGCTACTGACTGAATGAAAGGAGCTGGCATCTCACTCTCTTTGAATCTTCTTTATCATGCTAGGATTAACAGGAAAAAGCTAAAAATTTCAGAATTGCACCTTGCAATGTGGAGATATTACTGTTTGTGCATTTACAATATTCATTGATTTTTGCCATTGAAAAACATGTTTTTCATATACCAGAAATGTTTGAAGCTACTGACTGAATGAAAGGAGCTGGCATCTCACTCTCTTTGAATCTTCTTTATCATGCTAGGATTAACAGGAAAAAGCTAAAAATTTCAGAATTGCACCGTGCCATGTGGAGATATTACTGTTTGTGCATTTACAATATTCATTGATTTTTGCCATTGAAAAACATGTTTTTCATATACCAGAAATGTTTGAAGCTACTGACTGAATGAAAGGAGCTGGCATCTCACTCTCTTTGAATCTTCTTTATCATGCTAGGATTAGCAGGAAAAAGCTAAAAATTTCAGAATTGCACCTTGCAATGTGGAGATATTACTGTTTGTGCATTTACAATATTCATTGATTTTTGCCATTGAAAAACATGTTTTTCATATACCAGAAATGTTTGAAGCTACTGACTGAATGAAAGGAGCTGGCATCTCACTCTCTTTGAATCTTCTTTATCATGCTAGGATTAACAGGAAAAAGCAAAAAATTTCAGAATTGCACCTTGCAATGTGGAGATATTACTGTTTGTGCATTTACAATATTCATTGATTTTTGCCATTGAAAAACATGTTTTTCATATACCAGAAATGTTTGAAGCTACTGACTGAATGAAAGGAGCTGGCATCTCACTCTCTTTGAATCTTCTTTATCATGCTAGGATTAGCAGGAAAAAGCTAAAAATTTCAGAATTGCACCTTGCAATGTGGAGATATTACTGTTTGTGCATTTACAATATTCATTGATTTTTGCCATTGAAAAACGTCCAGAAATGTTTGAAGCTACTGACTGAATGAAAGGAGCTGGCATCTCACTCTCTTTGAATCTTCTTTATCATGCTAGGATTAGCAGGAAAAAGCAAAAAATTTCAGAATTGCACCGTGCAATGTGGAGATATTACTGTTTGTGCATTTACAATATTCATTGATTTTTGCCATTGAAAAACATGTTTTTCATATACCAGAAATGTTTGAAGCTACTGACTGAATGAAAGGAGCTGGCATCTCACTCTCTTTGAATCTTCTTTATCATGCTAGGATTAACAGGAAAAAGCTAAAAATTTCAGAATTGCACCGTGCAATGTGGAGATATTACTGTTTGTGCATTTACAATATTCATTGATTTTTGCCATTGAAAAACGTCCAGAAATGTTTGAAGCTACTGACTGAATGAAAGGAGCTGGCATCTCACTCTCTTTGAATCTTCTTTATCATGCTAGGATTAGCAGGAAAAAGCTAAAAATTTCAGAATTGCACCTTGCAATGTGGAGATATTACTGTTTGTGCATTTACAATATTCATTGATTTTTGCCATTGAAAAACATGTTTTTCATATACCAGAAATGTTTGAAGCTACTGACTGAATGAAAGGAGCTGGCATCTCACTCTCTTTGAATCTTCTTTATCATGCTAGGATTAACAGGAAAAAGCAAAAAATTTCAGAATTGCACCTTGCAATGTGGAGATATTACTGTTTGTGCATTTACAATATTCATTGATTTTTGCCATTGAAAAACATGTTTTTCATATACCAGAAATGTTTGAAGCTACTGACTGAATGAAAGGAGCTGGCATCTCACTCTCTTTGAATCTTCTTTATCATGCTAGGATTAGCAGGAAAAAGCTAAAAATTTCAGAATTGCACCGTGCAATGTGGAGATATTACTGTTTGTGCATTTACAATATTCATTGATTTTTGCCATTGAAAAACATGTTTTTCATATACCAGAAATGTTTGAAGCTACTGACTGAATGAAAGGAGCTGGCATCTCACTCTCTTTGAATCTTCTTTATCATGCTAGGATTAACAGGAAAAAGCAAAAAATTTCAGAATTGCACCGTGCAATGTGGAGATATTACTGTTTGTGCATTTACAATATTCATTGATTTTTGCCATTGAAAAACGTCCAGAAATGTTTGAAGCTACTGACTGAATGAAAGGAGCTGGCATCTCACTCTCTTTGAATCTTCTTTATCATGCTAGGATTAACAGGAAAAAGCTAAAAATTTCAGAATTGCACCGTGCAATGTGGAGATATTACTGTTTGTGCATTTACAATATTCATTGATTTTTGCCATTGAAAAACGTCCAGAAATGTTTGAAGCTACTGACTGAATGAAAGGAGCTGGCATCTCACTCTCTTTGAATCTTCTTTATCATGCTAGGATTAGCAGGAAAAAGCAAAAAATTTCAGAATTGCACCTTGCAATGTGGAGATATTACTGTTTGTGCATTTACAATATTCATTGATTTTTGCCATTGAAAAACATGTTTTTCATATACCAGAAATGTTTGAAGCTACTGACTGAATGAAAGGAGCTGGCATCTCACTCTCTTTGAATCTTCTTTATCATGCTAGGATTAACAGGAAAAAGCAAAAAATTTCAGAATTGCACTTTGCAATGTGGAGATATTACTGTTTGTGCATTTACAATATTCATTGATTTTTGCCATTGAAAAACATGTTTTTCATATACCAGAAATGTTTGAAGCTACTGACTGAATGAAAGGAGCTGGCATCTCACTCTCTTTGAATCTTCTTTATCATGCTAGGATTAACAGGAAAAAGCTAAAAATTTCAGAATTGCACCGTGCAATGTGGAGATATTACTGTTTGTGCATTTACAATATTCATTGATTTTTGCCATTGAAAAACATGTTTTTCATATACCAGAAATGTTTGAAGCTACTGACTGAATGAAAGGAGCTGGCATCTCACTCTCTTTGAATCTTCTTTATCATGCTAGGATTAACAGGAAAAAGCTAAAAATTTCAGAATTGCACCGTGCAATGTGGAGATATTACTGTTTGTGCATTTACAATATTCATTGATTTTTGCCATTGAAAAACATGTTTTTCATATACCAGAAATGTTTGAAGCTACTGACTGAATGAAAGGAGCTGGCATCTCACTCTCTTTGAATCTTCTTTATCATGCTAGGATTAGCAGGAAAAAGCAAAAAATTTCAGTATTGCACCTTGCAATGTGGAGATATTACTGTTTGTGCATTTACAATATTCATTGATTTTTGCCATTGAAAAACATGTTTTTCATATACCAGAAATGTTTGAAGCTACTGACTGAATGAAAGGAGCTGGCATCTCACTCTCTTTGAATCTTCTTTATCATGCTAGGATTAACAGGAAAAAGCTAAAAATTTCAGAATTGCACCGTGCAATGTGGAGATATTACTGTTTGTGCATTTACAATATTCATTGATTTTTGCCATTGAAAAACATGTTTTTCATATACCAGAAATGTTTGAAGCTACTGACTGAATGAAAGGAGCTGGCATCTCACTCTCTTTGAATCTTCTTTATCATGCTAGGATTAGCAGGAAAAAGCTAAAAATTTCAGAATTGCACCGTGCAATGTGGAGATATTACTGTTTGTGCATTTACAATATTCATTGATTTTTGCCATTGAAAAACGTCCAGAAATGTTTGAAGCTACTGACTGAATGAAAGGAGCTGGCATCTCACTCTCTTTGAATCTTCTTTATCATGCTAGGATTAACAGGAAAAAGCTAAAAATTTCAGAATTGCACCGTGCAATGTGGAGATATTACTGTTTGTGCATTTACAATATTCATTGATTTTTGCCATTGAAAAACATGTTTTTCATATACCAGAAATGTTTGAAGCTACTGACTGAATGAAAGGAGCTGGCATCTCACTCTCTTTGAATCTTCTTTATCATGCTAGGATTAGCAGGAAAAAGCAAAAAATTTCAGAATTGCACCTTGCAATGTGGAGATATTACTGTTTGTGCATTTACAATATTCATTGATTTTTGCCATTGAAAAACATGTTTTTCATATACCAGAAATGTTTGAAGCTACTGACTGAATGAAAGGAGCTGGCATCTCACTCTCTTTGAATCTTCTTTATCATGCTAGGATTAGCAGGAAAAAGCTAAAAATTTCAGAATTGCACCGTGCAATGTGGAGATATTACTGTTTGTGCATTTACAATATTCATTGATTTTTGCCATTGAAAAACGTCCAGAAATGTTTGAAGCTACTGACTGAATGAAAGGAGCTGGCATCTCACTCTCTTTGAATCTTCTTTATCATGCTAGGATTAGCAGGAAAAAGCAAAAAATTTCAGAATTGCACCTTGCAATGTGGAGATATTACTGTTTGTGCATTTACAATATTCATTGATTTTTGCCATTGAAAAACATGTTTTTCATATACCAGAAATGTTTGAAGCTACTGACTGAATGAAAGGAGCTGGCATCTCACTCACTTTGAATCTTCTTTATCATGCTAGGATTAGCAGGAAAAAGCAAAAAATTTCAGAATTGCACCGTGCAATGTGGAGATATTACTGTTTGTGCATTTACAATATTCATTGATTTTTGCCATTGAAAAACGTCCAGAAATGTTTGAAGCTACTGACTGAATGAAAGGAGCTGGCATCTCACTCTCTTTGAATCTTCTTTATCATGCTAGGATTAGCAGGAAAAAGCAAAAAATTTCAGAATTGCACCGTGCAATGTGGAGATATTACTGTTTGTGCATTTACAATATTCATTGATTTTTGCCATTGAAAAACATGTTTTTCATATACCAGAAATGTTTGAAGCTACTGACTGAATGAAAGGAGCTGGCATCTCACTCTCTTTGAATCTTCTTTATCATTCTAGGATTAACAGGAAAAAGCTAAAAATTTCAGAATTGCACCTTGCAATGTGGAGATATTACTGTTTGTGCATTTACAATATTCATTGATTTTTGCCATTGAAAAACATGTTTTTCATATACCAGAAATGTTTGAAGCTACTGACTGAATGAAAGGAGCTGGCATCTCACTCTCTTTGAATCTTTATCATGCTAGGATTAGCAGGAAAAAGCAAAAAATTTCAGAATTGCACCTTGCAATGTGGAGATATTACTGTTTGTGCATTTACAATATTCATTGATTTTTGCCATTGAAAAACATGTTTTTCATATACCAGAAATGTTTGAAGCTACTGACTGAATGAAAGGAGCTGGCATCTCACTCTCTTTGAATCTTCTTTATCATGCTAGGATTAGCAGGAAAAAGCAAAAAATTTCAGAATTGCACCGTGCAATGTGGAGATATTACTGTTTGTGCATTTACAATATTCATTGATTTTTGCCATTGAAAAACGTCCAGAAATGTTTGAAGCTACTGACTGAATGAAAGGAGCTGGCATCTCACTCTCTTTGAATCTTCTTTATCATGCTAGGATTAGCAGGAAAAAGCAAAAAATTTCAGAATTGCACCGTGCAATGTGGAGATATTACTGTTTGTGCATTTACAATATTCATTGATTTTTGCCATTGAAAAACATGTTTTTCATATACCAGAAATGTTTGAAGCTACTGACTGAATGAAAGGAGCTGGCATCTCACTCTCTTTGAATCTTCTTTATCATGCTAGGATTAACAGGAAAAAGCAAAAAATTTCAGAATTGCACCTTGCAATGTGGAGATATTACTGTTTGTGCATTTACAATATTCATTGATTTTTGCCATTGAAAAACCTCCAGAAATGTTTGAAGCTACTGACTGAATGAAAGGAGCTGGCATCTCACTCTCTTTGAATCTTCTTTATCATGCTAGGATTAACAGGAAAAAGCAAAAAATTTCAGAATTGCACCGTGCAATGTGGAGATATTACTGTTTGTGCATTTACAATATTCATTGATTTTTGCCATTGAAAAACATGTTTTTCATATACCAGAAATGTTTGAAGCTACTGACTGAATGAAAGGAGCTGGCATCTCACTCTCTTTGAATCTTCTTTATCATGCTAGGATTAACAGGAAAAAGCTAAAAATTTCAGAATTGCACCGTGCAATGTGGAGATATTACTGTTTGTGCATTTACAATATTCATTGATTTTTGCCATTGAAAAACATGTTTTTCATATACCAGAAATGTTTGAAGCTACTGACTGAATGAAAGGAGCTGGCATCTCACTCTCTTTGAATCTTCTTTATCATGCTAGGATTAACAGGAAAAAGCTAAAAATTTCAGAATTGCACCGTGCAATGTGGAGATATTACTGTTTGTGCATTTACAATATTCATTGATTTTTGCCATTGAAAAACATGTTTTTCATATACCAGAAATGTTTGAAGCTACTGACTGAATGAAAGGAGCTGGCATCTCACTCTCTTTGAATCTTCTTTATCATGCTAGGATTAGCAGGAAAAAGCAAAAAATTTCAGAATTGCACCTTGCAATGTGGAGATATTACTGTTTGTGCATTTACAATATTCATTGATTTTTGCCATTGAAAAACATGTTTTTCATATACCAGAAATGTTTGAAGCTACTGACTGAATGAAAGGAGCTGGCATCTCACTCTCTTTGAATCTTCTTTATCATGCTAGGATTAGCAGGAAAAAGCTAAAAATTTCAGAATTGCACCTTGCAATGTGGAGATATTACTGTTTGTGCATTTACAATATTCATTGATTTTTGCCATTGAAAAACGTCCAGAAATGTTTGAAGCTACTGACTGAATGAAAGGAGCTGGCATCTCACTCTCTTTGAATCTTCTTTATCATGCTAGGATTAGCAGGAAAAAGCAAAAAATTTCAGAATTGCACCGTGCAATGTGGAGATATTACTGTTTGTGCATTTACAATATTCATTGATTTTTGCCATTGAAAAACATGTTTTTCATATACCAGAAATGTTTGAAGCTACTGACTGAATGAAAGGAGCTGGCATCTCACTCTCTTTGAATCTTCTTTATCATGCTAGGATTAACAGGAAAAAGCAAAAAATTTCAGAATTGCACCGTGCAATGTGGAGATATTACTGTTTGTGCATTTACAATATTCATTGATTTTTGCCATTGAAAAACGTCCAGAAATGTTTGAAGCTACTGACTGAATGAAAGGAGCTGGCATCTCACTCTCTTTGAATCTTCTTTATCATGCTAGGATTAACAGGAAAAAGCTAAAAATTTCAGAATTGCACCGTGCAATGTGGAGATATTACTGTTTGTGCATTTACAATATTCATTGATTTTTGCCATTGAAAAACGTCCAGAAATGTTTGAAGCTACTGACTGAATGAAAGGAGCTGGCATCTCACTCTCTTTGAATCTTCTTTATCATGCTAGGATTAGCAGGAAAAAGCAAAAAATTTCAGAATTGCACCTTGCAATGTGGAGATATTACTGTTTGTGCATTTACAATATTCATTGATTTTTGCCATTGAAAAACATGTTTTTCATATACCAGAAATGTTTGAAGCTACTGACTGAATGAAAGGAGCTGGCATCTCACTCTCTTTGAATCTTCTTTATCATGCTAGGATTAACAGGAAAAAGCAAAAAATTTCAGAATTGCACCTTGCAATGCGGAGATATTACTGTTTGTGCATTTACAATATTCATTGATTTTTGCCATTGAAAAACATGTTTTTCATATACCAGAAATGTTTGAAGCTACTGACTGAATGAAAGGAGCTGGCATCTCACTCTCTTTGAATCTTCTTTATCATGCTAGGATTAACAGGAAAAAGCTAAAAATTTCAGAATTGCACCGTGCAATGTGGAGATATTACTGTTTGTGCATTTACAATATTCATTGATTTTTGCCATTGAAAAACATGTTTTTCATATACCAGAAATGTTTGAAGCTACTGACTGAATGAAAGGAGCTGGCATCTCACTCTCTTTGAATCTTCTTTATCATGCTAGGATTAACAGGAAAAAGCTAAAAATTTCAGAATTGCACCGTGCAATGTGGAGATATTACTGTTTGTGCATTTACAATATTCATTGATTTTTGCCATTGAAAAACATGTTTTTCATATACCAGAAATGTTTGAAGCTACTGACTGAATGAAAGGAGCTGGCATCTCACTCTCTTTGAATCTTCTTTATCATGCTAGGATTAGCAGGAAAAAGCAAAAAATTTCAGAATTGCACCTTGCAATGTGGAGATATTACTGTTTGTGCATTTACAATATTCATTGATTTTTGCCATTGAAAAACATGTTTTTCATATACCAGAAATGTTTGAAGCTACTGACTGAATGAAAGGAGCTGGCATCTCACTCTCTTTGAATCTTCTTTATCATGCTAGGATTAACAGGAAAAAGCTAAAAATTTCAGAATTGCACCGTGCAATGTGGAGATATTACTGTTTGTGCATTTACAATATTCATTGATTTTTGCCATTGAAAAACATGTTTTTCATATACCAGAAATGTTTGAAGCTACTGACTGAATGAAAGGAGCTGGCATCTCACTCTCTTTGAATCTTCTTTATCATGCTAGGATTAGCAGGAAAAAGCTAAAAATTTCAGAATTGCACCGTGCAATGTGGAGATATTACTGTTTGTGCATTTACAATATTCATTGATTTTTGCCATTGAAAAACGTCCAGAAATGTTTGAAGCTACTGACTGAATGAAAGGAGCTGGCATCTCACTCTCTTTGAATCTTCTTTATCATGCTAGGATTAACAGGAAAAAGCTAAAAATTTCAGAATTGCACCGTGCAATGTGGAGATATTACTGTTTGTGCATTTACAATATTCATTGATTTTTGCCATTGAAAAACATGTTTTTCATATACCAGAAATGTTTGAAGCTACTGACTGAATGAAAGGAGCTGGCATCTCACTCTCTTTGAATCTTCTTTATCATGCTAGGATTAGCAGGAAAAAGCAAAAAATTTCAGAATTGCACCTTGCAATGTGGAGATATTACTGTTTGTGCATTTACAATATTCATTGATTTTTGCCATTGAAAAACATGTTTTTCATATACCAGAAATGTTTGAAGCTACTGACTGAATGAAAGGAGCTGGCATCTCACTCTCTTTGAATCTTCTTTATCATGCTAGGATTAGCAGGAAAAAGCTAAAAATTTCAGAATTGCACCGTGCAATGTGGAGATATTACTGTTTGTGCATTTACAATATTCATTGATTTTTGCCATTGAAAAACGTCCAGAAATGTTTGAAGCTACTGACTGAATGAAAGGAGCTGGCATCTCACTCTCTTTGAATCTTCTTTATCATGCTAGGATTAGCAGGAAAAAGCAAAAAATTTCAGAATTGCACCTTGCAATGTGGAGATATTACTGTTTGTGCATTTACAATATTCATTGATTTTTGCCATTGAAAAACATGTTTTTCATATACCAGAAATGTTTGAAGCTACTGACTGAATGAAAGGAGCTGGCATCTCACACTCTTTGAATCTTCTTTATCATGCTAGGATTAGCAGGAAAAAGCAAAAAATTTCAGAATTGCACCGTGCAATGTGGAGATATTACTGTTTGTGCATTTACAATATTCATTGATTTTTGCCATTGAAAAACGTCCAGAAATGTTTGAAGCTACTGACTGAATGAAAGGAGCTGGCATCTCACTCTCTTTGAATCTTCTTTATCATGCTAGGATTAGCAGGAAAAAGCAAAAAATTTCAGAATTGCACCGTGCAATGTGGAGATATTACTGTTTGTGCATTTACAATATTCATTGATTTTTGCCATTGAAAAACATGTTTTTCATATACCAGAAATGTTTGAAGCTACTGACTGAATGAAAGGAGCTGGCATCTCACTCTCTTTGAATCTTCTTTATCATTCTAGGATTAACAGGAAAAAGCTAAAAATTTCAGAATTGCACCTTGCAATGTGGAGATATTACTGTTTGTGCATTTACAATATTCATTGATTTTTGCCATTGAAAAACATGTTTTTCATATACCAGAAATGTTTGAAGCTACTGATTGAATGAAAGGAGCTGGCATCTCACTCTCTTTGAATCTTTATCATGCTAGGATTAGCAGGAAAAAGCAAAAAATTTCAGAATTGCACCTTGCAATGTGGAGATATTACTGTTTGTGCATTTACAATATTCATTGATTTTTGCCATTGAAAAACATGTTTTTCATATACCAGAAATGTTTGAAGCTACTGACTGAATGAAAGGAGCTGGCATCTCACTCTCTTTGAATCTTCTTTATCATGCTAGGATTAGCAGGAAAAAGCAAAAAATTTCAGAATTGCACCGTGCAATGTGGAGATATTACTGTTTGTGCATTTACAATATTCATTGATTTTTGCCATTGAAAAACGTCCAGAAATGTTTGAAGCTACTGACTGAATGAAAGGAGCTGGCATCTCACTCTCTTTGAATCTTCTTTATCATGCTAGGATTAGCAGGAAAAAGCAAAAAATTTCAGAATTGCACCGTGCAATGTGGAGATATTACTGTTTGTGCATTTACAATATTCATTGATTTTTGCCATTGAAAAACATGTTTTTCATATACCAGAAATGTTTGAAGCTACTGACTGAATGAAAGGAGCTGGCATCTCACTCTCTTTGAATCTTCTTTATCATGCTAGGATTAACAGGAAAAAGCAAAAAATTTCAGAATTGCACCTTGCAATGTGGAGATATTACTGTTTGTGCATTTACAATATTCATTGATTTTTGCCATTGAAAAACCTCCAGAAATGTTTGAAGCTACTGACTGAATGAAATGAGCTGGCATCTCACTCTCTTTGAATCTTCTTTATCATGCTAGGATTAACAGGAAAAAGCAAAAAATTTCAGAATTGCACCGTGCAATGTGGAGATATTACTGTTTGTGCATTTACAATATTCATTGATTTTTGCCATTGAAAAACATGTTTTTCATATACCAGAAATGTTTGAAGCTACTGACTGAATGAAAGGAGCTGGCATCTCACTCTCTTTGAATCTTCTTTATCATGCTAGGATTAACAGGAAAAAGCTAAAAATTTCAGAATTGCACCGTGCAATGTGGAGATATTACTGTTTGTGCATTTACAATATTCATTGATTTTTGCCATTGAAAAACATGTTTTTCATATACCAGAAATGTTTGAAGCTACTGACTGAATGAAAGGAGCTGGCATCTCACTCTCTTTGAATCTTCTTTATCATGCTAGGATTAACAGGAAAAAGCTAAAAATTTCAGAATTGCACCGTGCAATGTGGAGATATTACTGTTTGTGCATTTACAATATTCATTGATTTTTGCCATTGAAAAACATGTTTTTCATATACCAGAAATGTTTGAAGCTACTGACTGAATGAAAGGAGCTGGCATCTCACTCTCTTTGAATCTTCTTTATCATGCTAGGATTAGCAGGAAAAAGCAAAAAATTTCAGAATTGCACCTTGCAATGTGGAGATATTACTGTTTGTGCATTTACAATATTCATTGATTTTTGCCATTGAAAAACATGTTTTTCATATACCAGAAATGTTTGAAGCTACTGACTGAATGAAAGGAGCTGGCATCTCACTCTCTTTGAATCTTCTTTATCATGCTAGGATTAGCAGGAAAAAGCTAAAAATTTCAGAATTGCACCTTGCAATGTGGAGATATTACTGTTTGTGCATTTACAATATTCATTGATTTTTGCCATTGAAAAACGTCCAGAAATGTTTGAAGCTACTGACTGAATGAAAGGAGCTGGCATCTCACTCTCTTTGAATCTTCTTTATCATGCTAGGATTAGCAGGAAAAAGCAAAAAATTTCAGAATTGCACCGTGCAATGTGGAGATATTACTGTTTGTGCATTTACAATATTCATTGATTTTTGCCATTGAAAAACATGTTTTTCATATACCAGAAATGTTTGAAGCTACTGACTGAATGAAAGGAGCAGGCATCTCACTCTCTTTGAATCTTCTTTATCATGCTAGGATTAGCAGGAAAAAGCTAAAAATTTCAGAATTGCACCGTGCAATGTGGAGATATTACTGTTTGTGCATTTACAATATTCAATGATTTTTGCCATTGAAAAACGTCCAGAAATGTTTGAAGCTACTGACTGAATGAAAGGAGCTGGCATCTCACTCTCTTTGAATCTTCTTTATCATGCTAGGATTAGCAGGAAAAAGCAAAAAATTTCAGAATTGCACCGTGCAATGTGGAGATATTACTGTTTGTGCATTTACAATATTCATTGATTTTTGCCATTGAAAAACATGTTTTTCATATACCAGAAATGTTTGAAGCTACTGACTGAATGAAAGGAGCTGGCATCTCACTCTCTTTGAATCTTCTTTATCATGCTAGGATTAACAGGAAAAAGCAAAAAATTTCAGAATTGCACCTTGCAATGTGGAGATATTACTGTTTGTGCATTTACAATATTCATTGATTTTTGCCATTGAAAAACATGTTTTTCATATACCAGAAATGTTTGAAGCTACTGACTGAATGAAAGGAGCTGGCATCTCACTCTCTTTGAATCTTCTTTATCATGCTAGGATTAACAGGAAAAAGCAAAAAATTTCAGAATTGCACCGTGCAATGTGGAGATATTACTGTTTGTGCATTTACAATATTCATTGATTTTTGCCATTGAAAAACGTCCAGAAATGTTTGAAGCTACTGACTGAATGAAAGGAGCTGGCATCTCACTCTCTTTGAATCTTCTTTATCATGCTAGGATTAGCAGGAAAAAGCAAAAAATTTCAGAATTGCACCGTGCAATGTGGAGATATTACTGTTTGTGCATTTACAATATTCATTGATTTTTGCCATTGAAAAACATGTTTTTCATATACCAGAAATGTTTGAAGCTACTGACTGAATGAAAGGAGCTGGCATCTCACTCTCTTTGAATCTTCTTTATCATGCTAGGATTAACAGGAAAAAGCAAAAAATTTCAGAATTGCACCGTGCAATGTGGAGATATTACTGTTTGTGCATTTACAATATTCATTGATTTTTGCCATTGAAAAACATGTTTTTCATATACCAGAAATGTTTGAAGCTACTGACTGAATGAAAGGAGCTGGCATCTCACTCTCTTTGAATCTTCTTTATCATGCTAGGATTAGCAGGAAAAAGCAAAAAATTTCAGAATTGCACCTTGCAATGTGGAGATATTACTGTTTGTGCATTTACAATATTCATTGATTTTTGCCATTGAAAAACATGTTTTTCATATACCAGAAATGTTTGAAGCTACTGACTGAATGAAAGGAGCTGGCATCTCACTCTCTTTGAATCTTCTTTATCATGCTAGGATTAACAGGAAAAAGCAAAAAATTTCAGAATTGCACCGTGCAATGTGGAGATATTACTGTTTGTGCATTTACAATATTCATTGATTTTTGCCATTGAAAAACATGTTTTTCATATACCAGAAATGTTTGAAGCTACTGACTGAATGAAAGGAGCTGGCATCTCACTCTCTTTGAATCTTCTTTATCATGCTAGGATTAACAGGAAAAAGCAAAAAATTTCAGAATTGCACCTTGCAATGTGGAGATATTACTGTTTGTGCATTTACAATATTCATTGATTTTTGCCATTGAAAAACATGTTTTTCATATACCAGAAATGTTTGAAGCTACTGACTGAATGAAAGGAGCTGGCATCTCACTCTCTTTGAATCTTCTTTATCATGCTAGGATTAGCAGGAAAAAGCAAAAAATTTCAGAATTGCACCGTGCAATGTGGAGATATTACTGTTTGTGCATTTACAATATTCATTGATTTTTGCCATTGAAAAACGTCCAGAAATGTTTGAAGCTACTGACTGAATGAAAGGAGCTGGCATCTCACTCTCTTTGAATCTTCTTTATCATGCTAGGATTAGCAGGAAAAAGCAAAAAATTTCAGAATTGCACCGTGCAATGTGGAGATATTACTGTTTGTGCATTTACAATATTCATTGATTTTTGCCATTGAAAAACATGTTTTTCATATACCAGAAATGTTTGAAGCTACTGACTGAATGAAAGGAGCTGGCATCTCACTCTCTTTGAATCTTCTTTATCATGCTAGGATTAACAGGAAAAAGCAAAAAATTTCAGAATTGCACCTTGCAATGTGGAGATATTACTGTTTGTGCATTTACAATATTCATTGATTTTTGCCATTGAAAAACCTCCAGAAATGTTTGAAGCTACTGACTGAATGAAATGAGCTGGCATCTCACTCTCTTTGAATCTTCTTTATCATGCTAGGATTAACAGGAAAAAGCAAAAAATTTCAGAATTGCACCGTGCAATGTGGAGATATTACTGTTTGTGCATTTACAATATTCATTGATTTTTGCCATTGAAAAACATGTTTTTCATATACCAGAAATGTTTGAAGCTACTGACTGAATGAAAGGAGCTGGCATCTCACTCTCTTTGAATCTTCTTTATCATGCTAGGATTAACAGGAAAAAGCTAAAAATTTCAGAATTGCACCGTGCAATGTGGAGATATTACTGTTTGTGCATTTACAATATTCATTGATTTTTGCCATTGAAAAACATGTTTTTCATATACCAGAAATGTTTGAAGCTACTGACTGAATGAAAGGAGCTGGCATCTCACTCTCTTTGAATCTTCTTTATCATGCTAGGATTAACAGGAAAAAGCTAAAAATTTCAGAATTGCACCGTGCAATGTGGAGATATTACTGTTTGTGCATTTACAATATTCATTGATTTTTGCCATTGAAAAACATGTTTTTCATATACCAGAAATGTTTGAAGCTACTGACTGAATGAAAGGAGCTGGCATCTCACTCTCTTTGAATCTTCTTTATCATGCTAGGATTAGCAGGAAAAAGCAAAAAATTTCAGAATTGCACCTTGCAATGTGGAGATATTACTGTTTGTGCATTTACAATATTCATTGATTTTTGCCATTGAAAAACATGTTTTTCATATACCAGAAATGTTTGAAGCTACTGACTGAATGAAAGGAGCTGGCATCTCACTCTCTTTGAATCTTCTTTATCATGCTAGGATTAGCAGGAAAAAGCTAAAAATTTCAGAATTGCACCTTGCAATGTGGAGATATTACTGTTTGTGCATTTACAATATTCATTGATTTTTGCCATTGAAAAACGTCCAGAAATGTTTGAAGCTACTGACTGAATGAAAGGAGCTGGCATCTCACTCTCTTTGAATCTTCTTTATCATGCTAGGATTAGCAGGAAAAAGCAAAAAATTTCAGAATTGCACCGTGCAATGTGGAGATATTACTGTTTGTGCATTTACAATATTCATTGATTTTTGCCATTGAAAAACATGTTTTTCATATACCAGAAATGTTTGAAGCTACTGACTGAATGAAAGGAGCAGGCATCTCACTCTCTTTGAATCTTCTTTATCATGCTAGGATTAGCAGGAAAAAGCTAAAAATTTCAGAATTGCACCGTGCAATGTGGAGATATTACTGTTTGTGCATTTACAATATTCAATGATTTTTGCCATTGAAAAACGTCCAGAAATGTTTGAAGCTACTGACTGAATGAAAGGAGCTGGCATCTCACTCTCTTTGAATCTTCTTTATCATGCTAGGATTAGCAGGAAAAAGCAAAAAATTTCAGAATTGCACCGTGCAATGTGGAGATATTACTGTTTGTGCATTTACAATATTCATTGATTTTTGCCATTGAAAAACATGTTTTTCATATACCAGAAATGTTTGAAGCTACTGACTGAATGAAAGGAGCTGGCATCTCACTCTCTTTGAATCTTCTTTATCATGCTAGGATTAACAGGAAAAAGCAAAAAATTTCAGAATTGCACCTTGCAATGTGGAGATATTACTGTTTGTGCATTTACAATATTCATTGATTTTTGCCATTGAAAAACATGTTTTTCATATACCAGAAATGTTTGAAGCTACTGACTGAATGAAAGGAGCTGGCATCTCACTCTCTTTGAATCTTCTTTATCATGCTAGGATTAACAGGAAAAAGCAAAAAATTTCAGAATTGCACCGTGCAATGTGGAGATATTACTGTTTGTGCATTTACAATATTCATTGATTTTTGCCATTGAAAAACGTCCAGAAATGTTTGAAGCTACTGACTGAATGAAAGGAGCTGGCATCTCACTCTCTTTGAATCTTCTTTATCATGCTAGGATTAGCAGGAAAAAGCAAAAAATTTCAGAATTGCACCGTGCAATGTGGAGATATTACTGTTTGTGCATTTACAATATTCATTGATTTTTGCCATTGAAAAACATGTTTTTCATATACCAGAAATGTTTGAAGCTACTGACTGAATGAAAGGAGCTGGCATCTCACTCTCTTTGAATCTTCTTTATCATGCTAGGATTAACAGGAAAAAGCAAAAAATTTCAGAATTGCACCGTGCAATGTGGAGATATTACTGTTTGTGCATTTACAATATTCATTGATTTTTGCCATTGAAAAACATGTTTTTCATATACCAGAAATGTTTGAAGCTACTGACTGAATGAAAGGAGCTGGCATCTCACTCTCTTTGAATCTTCTTTATCATGCTAGGATTAGCAGGAAAAAGCAAAAAATTTCAGAATTGCACCTTGCAATGTGGAGATATTACTGTTTGTGCATTTACAATATTCATTGATTTTTGCCATTGAAAAACATGTTTTTCATATACCAGAAATGTTTGAAGCTACTGACTGAATGAAAGGAGCTGGCATCTCACTCTCTTTGAATCTTCTTTATCATGCTAGGATTAACAGGAAAAAGCAAAAAATTTCAGAATTGCACCGTGCAATGTGGAGATATTACTGTTTGTGCATTTACAATATTCATTGATTTTTGCCATTGAAAAACATGTTTTTCATATACCAGAAATGTTTGAAGCTACTGACTGAATGAAAGGAGCTGGCATCTCACTCTCTTTGAATCTTCTTTATCATGCTAGGATTAACAGGAAAAAGCAAAAAATTTCAGAATTGCACCTTGCAATGTGGAGATATTACTGTTTGTGCATTTACAATATTCATTGATTTTTGCCATTGAAAAACATGTTTTTCATATACCAGAAATGTTTGAAGCTACTGACTGAATGAAAGGAGCTGGCATCTCACTCTCTTTGAATCTTCTTTATCATGCTAGGATTAACAGGAAAAAGCAAAAAATTTCAGAATTGCACCGTGCAATGTGGAGATATTACTGTTTGTGCATTTACAATATTCATTGATTTTTGCCATTGAAAAACATGTTTTTCATATACCAGAAATGTTTGAAGCTACTGACTGAATGAAAGGAGCTGGCATCTCACTCTCTTTGAATCTTCTTTATCATGCTAGGATTAGCAGGAAAAAGCAAAAAATTTCAGAATTGCACCGTGCAATGTGGAGATATTACTGTTTGTGCATTTACAATATTCATTGATTTTTGCCATTGAAAAACATGTTTTTCATATACCAGAAATGTTTGAAGCTACTGACTGAATGAAAGGAGCTGGCATCTCACTCTCTTTGAATCTTCTTTATCATGCTAGGATTAACAGGAAAAAGCAAAAAATTTCAGAATTGCACCGTGCAATGTGGAGATATTACTGTTTGTGCATTTACAATATTCATTGATTTTTGCCATTGAAAAACGTCCAGAAATGTTTGAAGCTACTGACTGAATGAAAGGAGCTGGCATCTCACTCTCTTTGAATCTTCTTTATCATGCTAGGATTAGCAGGAAAAAGCAAAAAATTTCAGAATTGCACCTTGCAATGTGGAGATATTACTGTTTGTGCATTTACAATATTCATTGATTTTTGCCATTGAAAAACATGTTTTTCATATACCAGAAATGTTTGAAGCTACTGACTGAATGAAAGGAGCTGGCATCTCACTCTCTTTGAATCTTCTTTATCATGCTAGGATTAGCAGGAAAAAGCAAAAAATTTCAGAATTGCACCTTGCAATGTGGAGATATTACTGTTTGTGCATTTACAATATTCATTGATTTTTGCCATTGAAAAACGTCCAGAAATGTTTGAAGCTACTGACTGAATGAAAGGAGCTGGCATCTCACTCTCTTTGAATCTTCTTTATCATGCAAGGATTAACAGGAAAAAGCAAAAAATTTCAGAATTGCACCTTGCAATGTGGAGATATTACTGTTTGTGCATTTACAATATTCATTGATTTTTGCCATTGAAAAACATGTTTTTCATATACCAGAAATGTTTGAAGCTACTGACTGAATGAAAGGAGCTGGCATCTCACTCTCTTTGAATCTTCTTTATCATGCTAGGATTAACAGGAAAAAGCTAAAAATTTCAGAATTGCACCGTGCAATGTGGAGATATTACTGTTTGTGCATTTACAATATTCATTGATTTTTGCCATTGAAAAACATGTTTTTCATATACCAGAAATGTTTGAAGCTACTGACTGAATGAAAGGAGCTGGCATCTCACTCTCTTTGAATCTTCTTTATCATGCTAGGATTAGCAGGAAAAAGCAAAAAATTTCAGAATTGCACCTTGCAATGTGGAGATATTACTGTTTGTGCATTTACAATATTCATTGATTTTTGCCATTGAAAAACATGTTTTTCATATACCAGAAATGTTTGAAGCTACTGACTGAATGAAAGGAGCTGGCATCTCACTCTCTTTGAATCTTCTTTATCATGCTAGGATTAGCAGGAAAAAGCTAAAAATTTCAGAATTGCACCTTGCAATGTGGAGATATTACTGTTTGTGCATTTACAATATTCATTGATTTTTGCCATTGAAAAACATGTTTTTCATATACCAGAAATGTTTGAAGCTACTGACTGAATGAAAGGAGCTGGCATCTCACTCTCTTTGAATCTTCTTTATCATGCTAGGATTAACAGGAAAAAGTTAAAAATTTCAGAATTGCACCTTGCAATGTGGAGATATTACTGTTTGTGCATTTACAATATTCATTGATTTTTGCCATTGAAAAACATGTTTTTCATATACCAGAAATGTTTGAGGCTACTGACTGAATGAAAGGAGCTGGCATCTCACTCTCTTTGAATCTTCTTTATCATGCTAGGATTAACAGGAAAAAGCTAAAAATTTCAGAATTGCACCTTGCAATGTGGAGATATTACTGTTTGTGCATTTACAATATTCATTGATTTTTGCCATTGAAAAACATGTTTTTCATATACCAGAAATGTTTGAAGCTACTGACTGAATGAAAGGAGCTGGCATCTCACTCTCTTTGAATCTTCTTTATCATGCTAGGATTAGCAGGAAAAAGCAAAAAATTTCAGAATTGCACCGTGCAATGTGGAGATATTACTGTTTGTGCATTTACAATATTCATTGATTTTTGCCATTGAAAAACATGTTTTTCATATACCAGAAATGTTTGAAGCTACTGACTGAATGAAAGGAGCTGGCATCTCACTCTCTTTGAATCTTCTTTATCATGCTAGGATTAGCAGGAAAAAGCAAAAAATTTCAGAATTGCACCGTGCAATGTGGAGATATTACTGTTTGTGCATTTACAATATTCATTGATTTTTGCCATTGAAAAACATGTTTTTCATATACCAGAAATGTTTGAAGCTACTGACTGAATGAAAGGAGCTGGCATCTCACTCTCTTTGAATCTTCTTTATCATGCTAGGATTAACAGGAAAAAGCTAAAAATTTCAGAATTGCACCGTGCAATGTGGAGATATTACTGTTTGTGCATTTACAATATTCATTGATTTTTGCCATTGAAAAACATGTTTTTCATATACCAGAAATGTTTGAAGCTACTGACTGAATGAAAGGAGCTGGCATCTCACTCTCTTTGAATCTTCTTTATCATGCTAGGATTAACAGGAAAAAGCAAAAAATTTCAGAATTGCACCGTGCAATGTGGAGATATTACTGTTTGTGCATTTACAATATTCATTGATTTTTGCCATTGAAAAACATGTTT
This sequence comes from Phyllobates terribilis, assembly GCF_046119375.1. Taxonomy (NCBI): domain Eukaryota; kingdom Metazoa; phylum Chordata; class Amphibia; order Anura; family Dendrobatidae; genus Phyllobates; species Phyllobates terribilis. Next base: position 31,686 of record NW_027366830.1, on the reverse strand, counting down.
TTCATATACCAGAAATGTTTGAAGCTACTGACTGAATGAAAGGAGCTGGCATCTCACTCTCTTTGAATCTTCTTTATCATGCTAGGATTAACAGGAAAAAGCTAAAAATTTCAGAATTGCACCGTGCAATGTGGAGATATTACTGTTTGTGCATTTACAATATTCATTGATTTTTGCCATTGAAAAACGTCCAGAAATGTTTGAAGCTACTGACTGAATGAAAGGAGCTGGCATCTCACTCTCTTTGAATCTTCTTTATCATGCTAGGATTAGCAGGAAAAAGCAAAAAATTTCAGAATTGCACCGTGCAATGTGGAGATATTACTGTTTGTGCATTTACAATATTCATTGATTTTTGCCATTGAAAAACATGTTTTTCATATACCAGAAATGTTTGAAGCTACTGACTGAATGAAAGGAGCTGGCATCTCACTCTCTTTGAATCTTCTTTATCATGCTAGGATTAACAGGAAAAAGCAAAAAATTTCAGAATTGCACCGTGCAATGTGGAGATATTACTGTTTGTGCATTTACAATATTCATTGATTTTTGCCATTGAAAAACATGTTTTTCATATACCAGAAATGTTTGAAGCTACTGACTGAATGAAAGGAGCTGGCATCTCACTCTCTTTGAATCTTCTTTATCATGCTAGGATTAGCAGGAAAAAGCAAAAAATTTCAGAATTGCACCGTGCAATGTGGAGATATTACTGTTTGTGCATTTACAATATTCATTGATTTTTGCCATTGAAAAACATGTTTTTCATATACCAGAAATGTTTGAAGCTACTGACTGAATGAAAGGAGCTGGCATCTCACTCTCTTTGAATCTTCTTTATCATGCTAGGATTAGCAGGAAAAAGCTAAAAATTTCAGAATTCCACCTTGCAATGTGGAGATATTACTGTTTGTGCATTTACAATATTCATTGATTTTTGCCATTGAAAAACATGTTTTTCATATACCAGAAATGTTTGAAGCTACTGACTGAATGAAAGGAGCTGGCATCTCACTCTCTTTGAATCTTCTTTATCATGCTAGGATTAGCAGGAAAAAGCTAAAAATTTCAGAATTGCACCTTGCAATGTGGAGATATTACTGTTTGTGCATTTACAATATTCATTGATTTTTGCCATTGAAAAACGTCCAGAAATGTTTGAAGCTACTGACTGAATGAAAGGAGCTGGCATCTCACTCTCTTTGAATCTTCTTTATCATGCTAGGATTAGCAGGAAAAAGCTAAAAATTTCAGAATTGCACCGTGCAATGTGGAGATATTACTGTTTGTACATTTACAATATTCATTGATTTTTGCCATTGAAAAACGTCCAGAAATGTTTGAAGCTACTGACTGAATGAAAGGAGCTGGCATCTCACTCTATTTGAATCTTCTTTATCATGCTAGGATTAGCAGGAAAAAGCAAAAAATTTCAGAATTGCACCGTGCAATGTGGAGATATTACTGTTTGTGCATTTACAATATTCATTGATTTTTGCCATTGAAAAACATGTTTTTCATATACCAGAAATGTTTGAAGCTACTGACTGAATGAAAGGAGCTGGCATCTCACTCTCTTTGAATCTTCTTTATCATGCTAGGATTAGCAGGAAAAAGCAAAAAATTTCAGAATTGCACCGTGCAATGTGGAGATATTACTGTTTGTGCATTTACAATATTCATTGATTTTTGCCATTGAAAAACATGTTTTTCATATACCAGAAATGTTTGAAGCTACTGACTGAATGAAAGGAGCTGGCATCTCACTCTCTTTGAATCTTCTTTATCATGCTAGGATTAACAGGAAAAAGCAAAAAATTTCAGAATTGCACCGTGCAATGTGGAGATATTACTGTTTGTGCATTTACAATATTCATTGATTTTTGCCATTGAAAAACATGTTTTTCATATACCAGAAATGTTTGAAGCTACTGACTGAATGAAAGGAGCTGGCATCTCACTCTCTTTGAATCTTCTTTATCATGCTAGGATTAACAGGAAAAAGCAAAAAATTTCAGAATTGCACCTTGCAATGTGGAGATATTACTGTTTGTGCATTTACAATATTCATTGATTTTTGCCATTGAAAAACATGTTTTTCATATACCAGAAATGTTTGAAGCTACTGACTGAATGAAAGGAGCTGGCATCTCACTCTCTTTGAATCTTCTTTATCATGCTAGGATTAACAGGAAAAAGCTAAAAATTTCAGAATTGCACCGTGCAATGTGGAGATATTACTGTTTGTGCATTTACAATATTCATTGATTTTTGCCATTGAAAAACATGTTTTTCATATACCAGAAATGTTTGAAGCTACTGACTGAATGAAAGGAGCTGGCATCTCACTCTCTTTGAATCTTCTTTATCATGCTAGGATTAGCAGGAAAAAGCAAAAAATTTCAGAATTGCACCTTGCAATGTGGAGATATTACTGTTTGTGCATTTACAATATTCATTGATTTTTGCCATTGAAAAACATGTTTTTCATATACCAGAAATGTTTGAAGCTACTGACTGAATGAAAGGAGCTGGCATCTCACTCTCTTTGAATCTTCTTTATCATGCTAGGATTAGCAGGAAAAAGCTAAAAATTTCAGAATTGCACCTTGCAATGTGGAGATATTACTGTTTGTGCATTTACAATATTCATTGATTTTTGCCATTGAAAAACATGTTTTTCATATACCAGAAATGTTTGAAGCTACTGACTGAATGAAAGGAGCTGGCATCTCACTCTCTTTGAATCTTCTTTATCATGCTAGGATTAGCAGGAAAAAGCTAAAAATTTCAGAATTGCACCGTGCAATGTGGAGATATTACTGTTTGTGCATTTACAATATTCATTGATTTTTGCCATTGAAAAACGTCCAGAAATGTTTGAAGCTACTGACTGAATGAAAGGAGCTGGCATCTCACTCTCTTTGAATCTTCTTTATCATGCTAGGATTAACAGGAAAAAGCTAAAAATTTCAGAATTGCACCTTGCAATGTGGAGATATTACTGTTTGTGCATTTACAATATTCATTGATTTTTGCCATTGAAAAACATGTTTTTCATATACCAGAAATGTTTGAAGCTACTGACTGAATGAAAGGAGCTGGCATCTCACTCTCTTTGAATCTTCTTTATCATGCTAGGATTAACAGGAAAAAGCTAAAAATTTCAGAATTGCACCGTGCAATGTGGAGATATTACTGTTTGTGCATTTACAATATTCATTGATTTTTGCCATTGAAAAACATGTTTTTCATATACCAGAAATGTTTGAAGCTACTGACTGAATGAAAGGAGCTGGCATCTCACTCTCTTTGAATCTTCTTTATCATGCTAGGATTAGCAGGAAAAAGCTAAAAATTTCAGAATTGCACCTTGCAATGTGGAGATATTACTGTTTGTGCATTTACAATATTCATTGATTTTTGCCATTGAAAAACGTCCAGAAATGTTTGAAGCTACTGACTGAATGAAAGGAGCTGGCATCTCACTCTCTTTGAATCTTCTTTATCATGCTAGGATTAGCAGGAAAAAGCTAAAAATTTCAGAATTGCACCGTGCAATGTGGAGATATTACTGTTTGTGCATTTACAATATTCATTGATTTTTGCCATTGAAAAACGTCCAGAAATGTTTGAAGCTACTGACTGAATGAAAGGAGCTGGCATCTCACTCTCTTTGAATCTTCTTTATCATGCTAGGATTAGCAGGAAAAAGCAAAAAATTTCAGAATTGCACCGTGCAATGTGGAGATATTACTGTTTGTGCATTTACAATATTCATTGATTTTTGCCATTGAAAAACATGTTTTTCATATACCAGAAATGTTTGAAGCTACTGACTGAATGAAAGGAGCTGGCATCTCACTCTCTTTGAATCTTCTTTATCATGCTAGGATTAGCAGGAAAAAGCAAAAAATTTCAGAATTGCACCGTGCAATGTGGAGATATTACTGTTTGTGCATTTACAATATTCATTGATTTTTGCCATTGAAAAACATGTTTTTCATATACCAGAAATGTTTGAAGCTACTGACTGAATGAAAGGAGCTGGCATCTCACTCTCTTTGAATCTTCTTTATCATGCTAGGATTAACAGGAAAAAGCAAAAAATTTCAGAATTGCACCGTGCAATGTGGAGATATTACTGTTTGTGCATTTACAATATTCATTGATTTTTGCCATTGAAAAACATGTTTTTCATATACCAGAAATGTTTGAAGCTACTGACTGAATGAAAGGAGCTGGCATCTCACTCTCTTTGAATCTTCTTTATCATGCTAGGATTAACAGGAAAAAGCAAAAAATTTCAGAATTGCACCTTGCAATGTGGAGATATTACTGTTTGTGCATTTACAATATTCATTGATTTTTGCCATTGAAAAACATGTTTTTCATATACCAGAAATGTTTGAAGCTACTGACTGAATGAAAGGAGCTGGCATCTCACTCTCTTTGAATCTTCTTTATCATGCTAGGATTAACAGGAAAAAGCTAAAAATTTCAGAATTGCACCGTGCAATGTGGAGATATTACTGTTTGTGCATTTACAATATTCATTGATTTTTGCCATTGAAAAACATGTTTTTCATATACCAGAAATGTTTGAAGCTACTGACTGAATGAAAGGAGCTGGCATCTCACTCTCTTTGAATCTTCTTTATCATGCTAGGATTAGCAGGAAAAAGCAAAAAATTTCAGAATTGCACCTTGCAATGTGGAGATATTACTGTTTGTGCATTTACAATATTCATTGATTTTTGCCATTGAAAAACATGTTTTTCATATACCAGAAATGTTTGAAGCTACTGACTGAATGAAAGGAGCTGGCATCTCACTCTCTTTGAATCTTCTTTATCATGCTAGGATTAGCAGGAAAAAGCTAAAAATTTCAGAATTGCACCTTGCAATGTGGAGATATTACTGTTTGTGCATTTACAATATTCATTGATTTTTGCCATTGAAAAACATGTTTTTCATATACCAGAAATGTTTGAAGCTACTGACTGAATGAAAGGAGCTGGCATCTCACTCTCTTTGAATCTTCTTTATCATGCTAGGATTAGCAGGAAAAAGCTAAAAATTTCAGAATTGCACCGTGCAATGTGGAGATATTACTGTTTGTGCATTTACAATATTCATTGATTTTTGCCATTGAAAAACGTCCAGAAATGTTTGAAGCTACTGACTGAATGAAAGGAGCTGGCATCTCACTCTCTTTGAATCTTCTTTATCATGCTAGGATTAACAGGAAAAAGCTAAAAATTTCAGAATTGCACCGTGCAATGTGGAGATATTACTGTTTGTGCATTTACAATATTCATTGATTTTTGCCATTGAAAAACATGTTTTTCATATACCAGAAATGTTTGAAGCTACTGACTGAATGAAAGGAGCTGGCATCTCACTCTCTTTGAATCTTCTTTATCATGCTAGGATTAACAGGAAAAAGCTAAAAATTTCAGAATTGCACCTTGCAATGTGGAGATATTACTGTTTGTGCATTTACAATATTCATTGATTTTTGCCATTGAAAAACATGTTTTTCATATACCAGAAATGTTTGAAGCTACTGACTGAATGAAAGGAGCTGGCATCTCACTCTCTTTGAATCTTCTTTATCATGCTAGGATTAACAGGAAAAAGCTAAAAATTTCAGAATTGCACCGTGCAATGTGGAGATATTACTGTTTGTGCATTTACAATATTCATTGATTTTTGCCATTGAAAAACGTCCAGAAATGTTTGAAGCTACTGACTGAATGAAAGGAGCTGGCATCTCACTCTCTTTGAATCTTCTTTATCATGCTAGGATTAACAGGAAAAAGCTAAAAATTTCAGAATTGCACCGTGCAATGTGGAGATATTACTGTTTGTGCATTTACAATATTCATTGATTTTTGCCATTGAAAAACATGTTTTTCATATACCAGAAATGTTTGAAGCTACTGACTGAATGAAAGGAGCTGGCATCTCACTCTCTTTGAATCTTCTTTATCATGCTAGGATTAACAGGAAAAAGCTAAAAATTTCAGAATTGCACCGTGCAATGTGGAGATATTACTGTTTGTGCATTTACAATATTCATTGATTTTTGCCATTGAAAAACATGTTTTTCATATACCAGAAATGTTTGAAGCTACTGACTGAATGAAAGGAGCTGGCATCTCACTCTCTTTGAATCTTCTTTATCATGCTAGGATTAGCAGGAAAAAGCAAAAAATTTCAGAATTGCACCTTGCAATGTGGAGATATTACTGTTTGTGCATTTACAATATTCATTGATTTTTGCCATTGAAAAACGTCCAGAAATGTTTGAAGCTACTGACTGAATGAAAGGAGCTGGCATCTCACTCTCTTTGAATCTTCTTTATCATGCTAGGATTAACAGGAAAAAGCTAAAAATTTCAGAATTGCACCTTGCAATGTGGAGATATTACTGTTTGTGCATTTACAATATTCATTGATTTTTGCCATTGAAAAACATGTTTTTCATATACCAGAAATGTTTGAAGCTACTGACTGAATGAAAGGAGCTGGCATCTCACTCTCTTTGAATCTTCTTTATCATGCTAGGATTAACAGGAAAAAGCTAAAAATTTCAGAATTGCACCTTGCAATGTGGAGATATTACTGTTTGTGCATTAACAATATTCATTGATTTTTGCCATTGAAAAACATGTTTTTCATATACCAGAAATGTTTGAAGCTACTGACTGAATGAAAGGAGCTGGCATCTCACTCTCTTTGAATCTTCTTTATCATGCTAGGATTAACAGGAAAAAGCTAAAAATTTCAGAATTGCACCTTGCAATGTGGAGATATTACTGTTTGTGCATTTACAATATTCATTGATTTTTGCCATTGAAAAACATGTTTTTCATATACCAGAAATGTTTGAAGCTACTGACTGAATGAAAGGAGCTGGCATCTCACTCTCTTTGAATCTTCTTTATCATGCTAGGATTAACAGGAAAAAGCTAAAAATTTCAGAATTGCACCGTGCAATGTGGAGATATTACTGTTTGTGCATTTACAATATTCATTGATTTTTGCCATTGAAAAACATGTTTTTCATATACCAGAAATGTTTGAAGCTACTGACTGAATGAAAGGAGCTGGCATCTCACTCTCTTTGAATCTTCTTTATCATGCTAGGATTAGCAGGAAAAAGCAAAAAATTTCAGAATTGCACCTTGCAATGTGGAGATATTACTGTTTGTGCATTTACAATATTCATTGATTTTTGCCATTGAAAAACGTCCAGAAATGTTTGAAGCTACTGACTGAATGAAAGGAGCTGGCATCTCACTCTCTTTGAATCTTCTTTATCATGCTAGGATTAGCAGGAAAAAGCAAAAAATTTCAGAATTGCACCTTGCAATGTGGAGATATTACTGTTTGTGCATTTACAATATTCATTGATTTTTGCCATTGAAAAACGTCCAGAAATGTTTGAAGCTACTGACTGAATGAAAGGAGCTGGCATCTCACTCTCTTTGAATCTTCTTTATCATGCTAGGATTAACAGGAAAAAGCTAAAAATTTCAGAATTGCACCTTGCAATGTGGAGATATTACTGTTTGTGCATTTACAATATTCATTGATTTTTGCCATTGAAAAACATGTTTTTCATATACCAGAAATGTTTGAAGCTACTGACTGAATGAAAGGAGCTGGCATCTCACTCTCTTTGAATCTTCTTTATCATGCTAGGATTAACAGGAAAAAGCTAAAAATTTCAGAATTGCACCTTGCAATGTGGAGATATTACTGTTTGTGCATTTACAATATTCATTGATTTTTGCCATTGAAAAACATGTTTTTCATATACCAGAAATGTTTGAAGCTACTGACTGAATGAAAGGAGCTGGCATCTCACTCTCTTTGAATCTTCTTTATCATGCTAGGATTAACAGGAAAAAGCTAAAAATTTCAGAATTGCACCTTGCAATGTGGAGATATTACTGTTTGTGCATTTACAATATTCATTGATTTTTGCCATTGAAAAACATGTTTTTCATATACCAGAAATGTTTGAAGCTACTGACTGAATGAAAGGAGCTGGCATCTCACTCTCTTTGAATCTTCTTTATCATGCTAGGATTAACAGGAAAAAGCTAAAAATTTCAGAATTGCACCGTGCAATGTGGAGATATTACTGTTTGTGCATTTACAATATTCATTGATTTTTGCCATTGAAAAACATGTTTTTCATATACCAGAAATGTTTGAAGCTACTGACTGAATGAAAGGAGCTGGCATCTCACTCTCTTTGAATCTTCTTTATCATGCTAGGATTAGCAGGAAAAAGCAAAAAATTTCAGAATTGCACCTTGCAATGTGGAGATATTACTGTTTGTGCATTTACAATATTCATTGATTTTTGCCATTGAAAAACGTCCAGAAATGTTTGAAGCTACTGACTGAATGAAAGGAGCTGGCATCTCACTCTCTTTGAATCTTCTTTATCATGCTAGGATTAGCAGGAAAAAGCAAAAAATTTCAGAATTGCACCTTGCAATGTGGAGATATTACTGTTTGTGCATTTACAATATTCATTGATTTTTGCCATTGAAAAACGTCCAGAAATGTTTGAAGCTACTGACTGAATGAAAGGAGCTGGCATCTCACTCTCTTTGAATCTTCTTTATCATGCTAGGATTAACAGGAAAAAGCTAAAAATTTCAGAATTGCACCTTGCAATGTGGAGATATTACTGTTTGTGCATTTACAATATTCATTGATTTTTGCCATTGAAAAACATGTTTTTCATATACCAGAAATGTTTGAAGCTACTGACTGAATGAAAGGAGCTGGCATCTCACTCTCTTTGAATCTTCTTTATCATGCTAGGATTAACAGGAAAAAGCAAAAAATTTCAGAATTGCACCTTGCAATGTGGAGATATTACTGTTTGTGCATTTACAATATTCATTTATTTTTGCCATTGAAAAAAAAGTTTTTCATATACCAGAAATGTTTGAAGCTACTGACTGAATGAAAGGAGCTGGCATCTCACTCTCTTTGAATCTTCTTTATCATGCTAGGATTAACAGGAAAAAGCTAAAAATTTCAGAATTGCACCGTGCAATGTGGAGATATTACTGTTTGTGCATTTACAATATTCATTGATTTTTGCCATTGAAAAACATGTTTTTCATATACCAGAAATGTTTGAAGCTACTGACTGAATGAAAGGAGCTGGCATCTCACTCTCTTTGAATCTTCTTTATCATGCTAGGATTAGCAGGAAAAAGCTAAAAATTTCAGAATTGCACCTTGCAATGTGGAGATATTACTGTTTGTGCATTTACAATATTCATAGATTTTTGCCATTGAAAAACGTCCAGAAATGTTTGAAGCTACTGACTGAATGAAAGGAGCTGGCATCTCACTCTCTTTGAATCTTCTTTATCATGCTAGGATTAACAGGAAAAAGCTAAAAATTTCAGAATTGCACCTTGCAATGTGGAGATATTACTGTTTGTGCATTTACAATATTCATTGATTTTTGCCATTGAAAAACATGTTTTTCATATACCAGAAATGTTTGAAGCTACTGACTGAATGAAAGGAGCTGGCATCTCACTCTCTTTGAATCTTCTTTATCATGCTAGGATTAACAGGAAAAAGCTAAAAATTTCAGAATTGCACCTTGCAATGTGGAGATATTACTGTTTGTGCATTTACAATATTCATTGATTTTTGCCATTGAAAAACATGTTTTTCATATACCAGAAATGTTTGAAGCTACTGACTGAATGAAAGGAGCTGGCATCTCACTCTCTTTGAATCTTCTTTATCATGCTAGGATTAGCAGGAAAAAGCTAAAAATTTCAGAATTGCACCTTGCAATGTGGAGATATTACTGTTTGTGCATTTACAATATTCATTGATTTTTGCCATTGAAAAACGTCCAGAAATGTTTGAAGCTACTGACTGAATGAAAGGAGCTGGCATCTCACTCTCTTTGAATCTTCTTTATCATGCTAGGATTAACAGGAAAAAGCTAAAAATTTCAGAATTGCACCTTGCAATGTGGAGATATTACTGTTTGTGCATTTACAATATTCATTGATTTTTGCCATTGAAAAACGTCCAGAAATGTTTGAAGCTACTGACTGAATGAAAGGAGCTGGCATCTCACTCTCTTTGAATCTTCTTTATCATGCTAGGATTAACAGGAAAAAGCTAAAAATTTCAGAATTGCACCTTGCAATGTGGAGATATTACTGTTTGTGCATTTACAATATTCATTGATTTTTGCCATTGAAAAACATGTTTTTCATATACCAGAAATGTTTGAAGCTACTGACTGAATGAAAGGAGCTGGCATCTCACTCTCTTTGAATCTTCTTTATCATGCTAGGATTAACAGGAAAAAGCTAAAAATTTCAGAATTGCACCTTGCAATGTGGAGATATTACTGTTTGTGCATTTACAATATTCATTGATTTTTGCCATTGAAAAACATGTTTTTCATATACCAGAAATGTTTGAAGCTACTGACTGAATGAAAGGAGCTGGCATCTCACTCTCTTTGAATCTTCTTTATCATGCTAGGATTAGCAGGAAAAAGCTAAAAATTTCAGAATTGCACCGTGCAATGTGGAGATATTACTGTTTGTGCATTTACAATATTCATTGATTTTTGCCATTGAAAAACATGTTTTTCATATACCAGAAATGTTTGAAGCTACTGACTGAATGAAAGGAGCTGGCATCTCACTCTCTTTGAATCTTCTTTATCATGCTAGGATTAGCAGGAAAAAGCTAAAAATTTCAGAATTGCACCTTGCAATGTGGAAATATTACTGTTTGTGCATTTACAATATTCATTGATTTTTGCCATTGAAAAACATGTTTTTCATATACCAGAAATGTTTGAAGCTACTGACTGAATGAAAGGATCTGGCATCTCACTCTCTTTGAATCTTCTTTATCATGCTAGGATTAACAGGAAAAAGCAAAAAATTTCAGAATTGCACCTTGCAATGTGGAGATATTACTGTTTGTGCATTTACAATATTCATTGATTTTTGCCATTGAAAAACGTCCAGAAATGTTTGAAGCTACTGACTGAATGAAAGGAGCTGGCATCTCACTCTCTTTGAATCTTCTTTATCATGCTAGGATTAGCAGGAAAAAGCTAAAAATTTCAGAATTGCACCGTGCAATGTGGAGATATTACTGTTTGTGCATTTACAATATTCATTGATTTTTGCCATTGAAAAACATGTTTTTCATATACCAGAAATGTTTGAAGCTACTGACTGAATGAAAGGAGCTGGCATCTCACTCTCTTTGAATCTTCTTTATCATGCTAGGATTAACAGGAAAAAGCAAAAAATTTCAGAATTGCACCTTGCAATGTGGAGATATTACTGTTTGTGCATTTACAATATTCATTGATTTTTGCCATTGAAAAACATGTTTTTCATATACCAGAAATGTTTGAAGCTACTGACTGAATGAAAGGAGCTGGCATCTCACTCTCTTTGAATCTTCTTTATCATGCTAGGATTAACAGGAAAAAGCTAAAAATTTCAGAATTGCACCGTGCAATGTGGAGATATTACTGTTTGTGCATTTACAATATTCATTGATTTTTGCCATTGAAAAACATGTTTTTCATATACCAGAAATGTTTGAAGCTACTGACTGAATGAAAGGAGCTGGCATCTCACTCTCTTTGAATCTTCTTTATCATGCTAGGATTAACAGGAAAAAGCAAAAAATTTCAGAATTGCACCGTGCAATATGGAGATATTACTGTTTGTGCATTTACAATATTCATTGATTTTTGCCATTGAAAAACGTCCAGAAATGTTTGAAGCTACTGACTGAATGAAAGGAGCTGGCATCTCACTCTCTTTGAATCTTCTTTATCATGCTAGGATTAACAGGAAAAAGCTAAAAATTTCAGAATTGCACCGTGCAATGTGGAGATATTACTGTTTGTGCATTTACAATATTCATTGATTTTTGCCATTGAAAAACATGTTTTTCATATACCAGAAATGTTTGAAGCTACTGACTGAATGAAAGGAGCTGGCATCTCACTCTCTTTGAATCTTCTTTATCATGCTAGGATTAGCAGGAAAAAGCTAAAAATTTCAGAATTGCACCGTGCAATGTGGAGATATTACTGTTTGTGCATTTACAATATTCATTGATTTTTGCCATTGAAAAACATGTTTTTCATATACCAGAAATGTTTGAAGCTACTGACTGAATGAAAGGAGCTGGCATCTCACTCTCTTTGAATCTTCTTTATCATGCTAGGATTAGCAGGAAAAAGCTAAAAATTTCAGAATTGCACCGTGCAATGTGGAGATATTACTGTTTGTGCATTTACAATATTCATTGATTTTTGCCATTGAAAAACATGTTTTTCATATACCAGAAATGTTTGAAGCTACTGACTGAATGAAAGGAGCTGGCATCTCACTCTCTTTGAATCTTCTTTATCATGCTAGGATTAGCAGGAAAAAGCAAAAAATTTCAGAATTGCACCGTGCAATGTGGAGATATTACTGTTTGTGCATTTACAATATTCATTGATTTTTGCCATTGAAAAACATGTTTTTCATATACCAGAAATGTTTGAAGCTACTGACTGAATGAAAGGAGCTGGCATCTCACTCTCTTTGAATCTTCTTTATCATGCTAGGATTAACAGGAAAAAGCTAAAAATTTCAGAATTGCACCTTGCAATGTGGAGATATTACTGTTTGTGCATTTACAATATTCATTGATTTTTGCCATTGAAAAACGTCCAGAAATGTTTGAAGCTACTGACTGAATGAAAGGAGCTGGCATCTCACTCTCTTTGAATCTTCTTTATCATGCTAGGATTAACAGGAAAAAGCTAAAAATTTCAGAATTGCACCGTGCAATGTGGAGATATTACTGTTTGTGCATTTACAATATTCATTGATTTTTGCCATTGAAAAACGTCCAGAAATGTTTGAAGCTACTGACTGAATGAAAGGAGCTGGCATCTCACTCTCTTTGAATCTTCTTTATCATGCTAGGATTAGCAGGAAAAAGCAAAAAATTTCAGAATTGCACCTTGCAATGTGGAGATATTACTGTTTGTGCATTTACAATATTCATTGATTTTTGCCATTGAAAAACATGTTTTTCATATACCAGAAATGTTTGAAGCTACTGACTGAATGAAAGGAGCTGGCATCTCACTCTCTTTGAATCTTCTTTATCATGCTAGGATTAGCAGGAAAAAGCTAAAAATTTCAGAATTGCACCGTGCAATGTGGAGATATTACTGTTTGTGCATTTACAATATTCATTGATTTTTGCCATTGAAAAACGTCCAGAAATGTTTGAAGCTACTGACTGAATGAAAGGAGCTGGCATCTCACTCTCTTTGAATCTTCTTTATCATGCTAGGATTAACAGGAAAAAGCTAAAAATTTCAGAATTGCACCGTGCAATGTGGAGATATTACTGTTTGTGCATTTACAATATTCATTGATTTTTGCCATTGAAAAACATGTTTTTCATATACCAGAAATGTTTGAAGCTACTGACTGAATGAAAGGAGCTGGCATCTCACTCTCTTTGAATCTTCTTTATCATGCTAGGATTAACAGGAAAAAGCTAAAAATTTCAGAATTGCACCTTGCAATGTGGAGATATTACTGTTTGTGCATTTACAATATTCATTGATTTTTGCCATTGAAAAACATGTTTTTCATATACCAGAAATGTTTGAAGCTACTGACTGAATGAAAGGAGCTGGCATCTCACTCTCTTTGAATCTTCTTTATCATGCTAGGATTAACAGGAAAAAGCAAAAAATTTCAGAATTGCACCTTGCAATGTGGAGATATTACTGTTTGTGCATTTACAATATTCATTGATTTTTGCCATTGAAAAACATGTTTTTCATATACCAGAAATGTTTGAAGCTACTGACTGAATGAAAGGAGCTGGCATCTCACTCTCTTTGAATCTTCTTTATCATGCTAGGATTAGCAGGAAAAAGCTAAAAATTTCAGAATTGCACCGTGCAATGTGGAGATATTACTGTTTGTGCATTTACAATATTCATTGATTTTTGCCATTGAAAACGTCCAGAAATGTTTGAAGCTACTGACTGAATGAAAGGAGCTGGCATCTCACTCTCTTTGAATCTTCTTTATCATGCTAGGATTAACAGGAAAAAGCTAAAAATTTCAGAATTGCACCTTGCAATGTGGAGATATTACTGTTTGTGCATTTACAATATTCATTGATTTTTGCCATTGAAAAACATGTTTTTCATATACCAGAAATGTTTGAAGCTACTGACTGAATGAAAGGAGCTGGCATCTCACTCTCTTTGAATCTTCTTTATCATGCTAGGATTAGCAGGAAAAAGCTAAAAATTTCAGAATTGCACCTTGCAATGTGGAGATATTACTGTTTGTGCATTTACAATATTCATTGATTTTTGCCATTGAAAAACGTCCAGAAATGTTTGAAGCTACTGACTGAATGAAAGGAGCTGGCATCTCACTCTCTTTGAATCTTCTTTATCATGCTAGGATTAGCAGGAAAAAGCTAAAAATTTCAGAATTGCACCTTGCAATGTGGAGATATTACTGTTTGTGCATTTACAATATTCATTGATTTTTGCCATTGAAAAACATGTTTTTCATATACCAGAAATGTTTGAAGCTACTGACTGAATGAAAGGAGCTGGCATCTCACTCTCTTTGAATCTTCTTTATCATGCTAGGATTAACAGGAAAAAGCTAAAAATTTCAGAATTGCACCTTGCAATGTGGAGATATTACTGTTTGTGCATTTACAATATTCATTGATTTTTGCCATTGAAAAACATGTTTTTCATATACCAGAAATGTTTGAAGCTACTGACTGAATGAAAGGAGCTGGCATCTCACTCTCTTTGAATCTTCTTTATCATGCTAGGAGTAGCAGGAAAAAGCTAAAAATTTCAGAATTGCACCTTGCAATGTGGAGATATTACTGTTTGTGCATTTACAATATTCATTGATTTTTGCCATTGAAAAACGTCCAGAAATGTTTGAAGCTACTGACTGAATGAAAGGAGCTGGCATCTCACTCTCTTTGAATCTTCTTTATCATGCTAGGATTAACAGGAAAAAGCTAAAAATTTCAGAATTGCACCTTGCAATGTGGAGATATTACTGTTTGTGCATTTACAATATTCATTGATTTTTGCCATTGAAAAACGTCCAGAAATGTTTGAAGCTACTGACTGAATGAAAGGAGCTGGCATCTCACTCTCTTTGAATCTTCTTTATCATGCTAGGATTAACAGGAAAAAGCTAAAAATTTCAGAATTGCACCTTGCAATGTGGAGATATTACTGTTTGTGCATTTACAATATTCATTGATTTTTGCCATTGAAAAACATGTTTTTCATATACCAGAAATGTTTGAAGCTACTGACTGAATGAAAGGAGCTGGCATCTCACTCTCTTTGAATCTTCTTTATCATGCTAGGATTAACAGGAAAAAGCTAAAAATTTCAGAATTGCACCTTGCAATGTGGAGATATTACTGTTTGTGCATTTACAATATTCATTGATTTTTGCCATTGAAAAACATGTTTTTCATATACCAGAAATGTTTGAAGCTACTGACTGAATGAAAGGAGCTGGCATCTCACTCTCTTTGAATCTTCTTTATCATGCTAGGATTAGCAGGAAAAAGCTAAAAATTTCAGAATTGCACCGTGCAATGTGGAGATATTACTGTTTGTGCATTTACAATATTCATTGATTTTTGCCATTGAAAAACATGTTTTTCATATACCAGAAATGTTTGAAGCTACTGACTGAATGAAAGGAGCTGGCATCTCACTCTCTTTGAATCTTCTTTATCATGCTAGGATTAGCAGGAAAAAGCTAAAAATTTCAGAATTGCACCTTGCAATGTGGAGATATTACTGTTTGTGCATTTACAATATTCATTGATTTTTGCCATTGAAAAACATGTTTTTCATATACCAGAAATGTTTGAAGCTACTGACTGAATGAAAGGATCTGGCATCTCACTCTCTTTGAATCTTCTTTATCATGCTAGGATTAACAGGAAAAAGCAAAAAATTTCAGAATTGCACCTTGCAATGTGGAGATATTACTGTTTGTGCATTTACAATATTCATTGATTTTTGCCATTGAAAAACGTCCAGAAATGTTTGAAGCTACTGACTGAATGAAAGGAGCTGGCATCTCACTCTCTTTGAATCTTCTTTATCATGCTAGGATTAGCAGGAAAAAGCTAAAAATTTCAGAATTGCACCGTGCAATGTGGAGATATTACTGTTTGTGCATTTACAATATTCATTGATTTTTGCCATTGAAAAACATGTTTTTCATATACCAGAAATGTTTGAAGCTACTGACTGAATGAAAGGAGCTGGCATCTCACTCTCTTTGAATCTTCTTTATCATGCTAGGATTAACAGGAAAAAGCAAAAAATTTCAGAATTGCACCTTGCAATGTGGAGATATTACTGTTTGTGCATTTACAATATTCATTGATTTTTGCCATTGAAAAACATGTTTTTCATATACCAGAAATGTTTGAAGCTACTGACTGAATGAAAGGAGCTGGCATCTCACTCTCTTTGAATCTTCTTTATCATGCTAGGATTAACAGGAAAAAGCTAAAAATTTCAGAATTGCACCGTGCAATGTGGAGATATTACTGTTTGTGCATTTACAATATTCATTGATTTTTGCCATTGAAAAACATGTTTTTCATATACCAGAAATGTTTGAAGCTACTGACTGAATGAAAGGAGCTGGCATCTCACTCTCTTTGAATCTTCTTTATCATGCTAGGATTAACAGGAAAAAGCAAAAAATTTCAGAATTGCACCGTGCAATGTGGAGATATTACTGTTTGTGCATTTACAATATTCATTGATTTTTGCCATTGAAAAACGTCCAGAAATGTTTGAAGCTACTGACTGAATGAAAGGAGCTGGCATCTCACTCTCTTTGAATCTTCTTTATCATGCTAGGATTAACAGGAAAAAGCTAAAAATTTCAGAATTGCACCGTGCAATGTGGAGATATTACTGTTTGTGCATTTACAATATTCATTGATTTTTGCCATTGAAAAACATGTTTTTCATATACCAGAAATGTTTGAAGCTACTGACTGAATGAAAGGAGCTGGCATCTCACTCTCTTTGAATCTTCTTTATCATGCTAGGATTAGCAGGAAAAAGCTAAAAATTTCAGAATTGCACCGTGCAATGTGGAGATATTACTGTTTGTGCATTTACAATATTCATTGATTTTTGCCATTGAAAAACATGTTTTTCATATACCAGAAATGTTTGAAGCTACTGACTGAATGAAAGGAGCTGGCATCTCACTCTCTTTGAATCTTCTTTATCATGCTAGGATTAGCAGGAAAAAGCTAAAAATTTCAGAATTGCACCGTGCAATGTGGAGATATTACTGTTTGTGCATTTACAATATTCATTGATTTTTGCCATTGAAAAACATGTTTTTCATATACCAGAAATGTTTGAAGCTACTGACTGAATGAAAGGAGCTGGCATCTCACTCTCTTTGAATCTTCTTTATCATGCTAGGATTAGCAGGAAAAAGCAAAAAATTTCAGAATTGCACCGTGCAATGTGGAGATATTACTGTTTGTGCATTTACAATATTCATTGATTTTTGCCATTGAAAAACATGTTTTTCATATACCAGAAATGTTTGAAGCTACTGACTGAATGAAAGGAGCTGGCATCTCACTCTCTTTGAATCTTCTTTATCATGCTAGGATTAACAGGAAAAAGCTAAAAATTTCAGAATTGCACCTTGCAATGTGGAGATATTACTGTTTGTGCATTTACAATATTCATTGATTTTTGCCATTTAAAAACGTCCAGAAATGTTTGAAGCTACTGACTGAATGAAAGGAGCTGGCATCTCACTCTCTTTGAATCTTCTTTATCATGCTAGGATTAACAGGAAAAAGCTAAAAATTTCAGAATTGCACCGTGCAATGTGGAGATATTACTGTTTGTGCATTTACAATATTCATTGATTTTTGCCATTGAAAAACGTCCAGAAATGTTTGAAGCTACTGACTGAATGAAAGGAGCTGGCATCTCACTCTCTTTGAATCTTCTTTATCATGCTAGGATTAGCAGGAAAAAGCAAAAAATTTCAGAATTGCACCTTGCAATGTGGAGATATTACTGTTTGTGCATTTACAATATTCATTGATTTTTGCCATTGAAAAACATGTTTTTCATATACCAGAAATGTTTGAAGCTACTGACTGAATGAAAGGAGCTGGCATCTCACTCTCTTTGAATCTTCTTTATCATGCTAGGATTAGCAGGAAAAAGCTAAAAATTTCAGAATTGCACCGTGCAATGTGGAGATATTACTGTTTGTGCATTTACAATATTCATTGATTTTTGCCATTGAAAAACGTCCAGAAATGTTTGAAGCTACTGACTGAATGAAAGGAGCTGGCATCTCACTCTCTTTGAATCTTCTTTATCATGCTAGGATTAACAGGAAAAAGCGAAAAATTTCAGAATTGCACCGTGCAATGTGGAGATATTACTGTTTGTGCATTTACAATATTCATTGATTTTTGCCATTGAAAAACATGTTTTTCATATACCAGAAATGTTTGAAGCTACTGACTGAATGAAAGGAGCTGGCATCTCACTCTCTTTGAATCTTCTTTATCATGCTAGGATTAACAGGAAAAAGCTAAAAATTTCAGAATTGCACCTTGCAATGTGGAGATATTACTGTTTGTGCATTTACAATATTCATTGATTTTTGCCATTGAAAAACATGTTTTTCATATACCAGAAATGTTTGAAGCTACTGACTGAATGAAAGGAGCTGGCATCTCACTCTCTTTGAATCTTCTTTATCATGCTAGGATTAACAGGAAAAAGCAAAAAATTTCAGAATTGCACCTTGCAATGTGGAGATATTACTGTTTGTGCATTTACAATATTCATTGATTTTTGCCATTGAAAAACATGTTTTTCATATACCAGAAATGTTTGAAGCTACTGACTGAATGAAAGGAGCTGGCATCTCACTCTCTTTGAATCTTCTTTATCATGCTAGGATTAGCAGGAAAAAGCTAAAAATTTCAGAATTGCACCGTGCAATGTGGAGATATTACTGTTTGTGCATTTACAATATTCATTGATTTTTGCCATTGAAAAACGTCCAGAAATGTTTGAAGCTACTGACTGAATGAAAGGAGCTGGCATCTCACTCTCTTTGAATCTTCTTTATCATGCTAGGATTAACAGGAAAAAGCTAAAAATTTCAGAATTGCACCTTGCAATGTGGAGATATTACTGTTTGTGCATTTACAATATTCATTGATTTTTGCCATTGAAAAACATGTTTTTCATATACCAGAAATGTTTGAAGCTACTGACTGAATGAAAGGAGCTGGCATCTCACTCTCTTTGAATCTTCTTTATCATGCTAGGATTAGCAGGAAAAAGCTAAAAATTTCAGAATTGCACCTTGCAATGTGGAGATATTACTGTTTGTGCATTTACAATATTCATTGATTTTTGCCATTGAAAAACGTCCAGAAATGTTTGAAGCTACTGACTGAATGAAAGGAGCTGGCATCTCACTCTCTTTGAATCTTCTTTATCATGCTAGGATTAGCAGGAAAAAGCAAAAAATTTCAGAATTGCACCGTGCAATGTGGAGATATTACTGTTTGTGCATTTACAATATTCATTGATTTTTGCCATTGAAAAACATGTTTTTCATATACCAGAAATGTTTGAAGCTACTGACTGAATGAAAGGAGCTGGCATCTCACTCTCTTTGAATCTTCTTTATCATGCTAGGATTAACAGGAAAAAGCTAAAAATTTCAGAATTGCACCGTGCAATGTGGAGATATTACTGTTTGTGCATTTACAATATTCATTGATTTTTGCCATTGAAAAACGTCCAGAAATGTTTGAAGCTACTGACTGAATGAAAGGAGCTGGCATCTCACTCTCTTTGAATCTTCTTTATCATGCTAGGATTAGCAGGAAAAAGCAAAAAATTTCAGAATTGCACCGTGCAATGTGGAGATATTACTGTTTGTGCATTTACAATATTCATTGATTTTTGCCATTGAAAAACATGTTTTTCATATACCAGAAATGTTTGAAGCTACTGACTGAATGAAAGGAGCTGGCATCTCACTCTCTTTGAATCTTCTTTATCATGCTAGGATTAACAGGAAAAAGCAAAAAATTTCAGAATTGCACCTTGCAATGTGGAGATATTACTGTTTGTGCATTTACAATATTCATTGATTTTTGCCATTGAAAAACGTCCAGAAATGTTTGAAGCTACTGACTGAATGAAAGGAGCTGGCATCTCACTCTCTTTGAATCTTCTTTATCATGCTAGGATTAGCAGGAAAAAGCTAAAAATTTCAGAATTGCACCGTGCAATGTGGAGATATTACTGTTTGTGCATTTACAATATTCATTGATTTTTGCCATTGAAAAACATGTTTTTCATATACCAGAAATGTTTGAAGCTACTGACTGAATGAAAGGAGCTGGCATCTCACTCTCTTTGAATCTTCTTTATCATGCTAGGATTAGCAGGAAAAAGCAAAAAATTTCAGAATTGCACCGTGCAATGTGGAGATATTACTGTTTGTGCATTTACAATATTCATTGATTTTTGCCATTGAAAAACGTCCAGAAATGTTTGAAGCTACTGACTGAATGAAAGGAGCTGGCATCTCACTCTCTTTGAATCTTCTTTATCATGCTAGGATTAACAGGAAAAAGCAAAAAATTTCAGAATTGCACCGTGCAATGTGGAGATATTACTGTTTGTGCATTTACAATATTCATTGATTTTTGCCATTGAAAAACATGTTTTTCATATACCAGAAATGTTTGAAGCTACTGACTGAATGAAAGGAGCTGGCATCTCACTCTCTTTGAATCTTCTTTATCATGCTAGGATTAACAGGAAAA
The DNA here is from genome assembly GCF_046119375.1 of Phyllobates terribilis. Classification (NCBI taxonomy): domain Eukaryota; kingdom Metazoa; phylum Chordata; class Amphibia; order Anura; family Dendrobatidae; genus Phyllobates; species Phyllobates terribilis. The sequence continues at coordinate 10,668 of NW_027366830.1, read as the reverse complement.
AGCTAAAAATTTCAGAATTGCACCTTGCAATGTGGAGATATTACTGTTTGTGCATTTACAATATTCATTGATTTTTGCCATTGAAAAACATGTTTTTCATATACCAGAAATGTTTGAAGCTACTGACTGAATGAAAGGAGCTGGCATCTCACTCTCTTTGAATCTTCTTTATCATGCTAGGATTAACAGGAAAAAGCTAAAAATTTCAGAATTGCACCGTGCAATGTGGAGATATTACTGTTTGTGCATTTACAATATTCATTGATTTTTGCCATTGAAAAACATGTTTTTCATATACCAGAAATGTTTGAAGCTACTGACTGAATGAAAGGAGCTGGCATCTCACTCTCTTTGAATCTTCTTTATCATGCTAGGATTAGCAGGAAAAAGCAAAAAATTTCAGAATTGCACCGTGCAATGTGGAGATATTACTGTTTGTGCATTTACAATATTCATTGATTTTTGCCATTGAAAAACATGTTTTTCATATACCAGAAATGTTTGAAGCTACTGACTGAATGAAAGGAGCTGGCATCTCACTCTCTTTGAATCTTCTTTATCATGCTAGGATTAACAGGAAAAAGCTAAAAATTTCAGAATTGCACCTTGCAATGTGGAGATATTACTGTTTGTGCATTTACAATATTCATTGATTTTTGCCATTGAAAAACGTCCAGAAATGTTTGAAGCTACTGACTGAATGAAAGGAGCTGGCATCTCACTCTCTTTGAATCTTCTTTATCATGCTAGGATTAGCAGGAAAAAGCAAAAAATTTCAGAATTGCACCGTGCAATGTGGAGATATTACTGTTTGTGCATTTACAATATTCATTGATTTTTGCCATTGAAAAACGTCCAGAAATGTTTGAAGCTACTGACTGAATGAAAGGAGCTGGCATCTCACTCTCTTTGAATCTTCTTTATCATGCTAGGATTAGCAGGAAAAAGCAAAAAATTTCAGAATTGCACCGTGCAATGTGGAGATATTACTGTTTGTGCATTTACAATATTCATTGATTTTTGCCATTGAAAAACATGTTTTTCATATACCAGAAATGTTTGAAGCTACTGACTGAATGAAAGGAGCTGGCATCTCACTCTCTTTGAATCTTCTTTATCATGCTAGGATTAACAGGAAAAAGCAAAAAATTTCAGAATTGCACCTTGCAATGTGGAGATATTACTGTTTGTGCATTTACAATATTCATTGATTTTTGCCATTGAAAAACGTCCAGAAATGTTTGAAGCTACTGACTGAATGAAAGGAGCTGGCATCTCACTCTCTTTGAATCTTCTTTATCATGCTAGGATTAGCAGGAAAAAGCAAAAAATTTCAGAATTGCACCGTGCAATGTGGAGATATTACTGTTTGTGCATTTACAATATTCATTGATTTTTGCCATTGAAAAACATGTTTTTCATATACCAGAAATGTTTGAAGCTACTGACTGAATGAAAGGAGCTGGCATCTCACTCTCTTTGAATCTTCTTTATCATGCTAGGATTAACAGGAAAAAGCAAAAAATTTCAGAATTGCACCTTGCAATGTGGAGATATTACTGTTTGTGCATTTACAATATTCATTGATTTTTGCCATTGAAAAACGTCCAGAAATGTTTGAAGCTACTGACTGAATGAAAGGAGATGGCATCTCACTCTCTTTGAATCTTCTTTATCATGCTAGGATTAGCAGGAAAAAGCTAAAAATTTCAGAATTGCACCGTGCAATGTGGAGATATTACTGTTTGTGCATTTACAATATTCATTGATTTTTGCCATTGAAAAACATGTTTTTCATATACCAGAAATGTTTGAAGCTACTGACTGAATGAAAGGAGCTGGCATCTCACTCTCTTTGAATCTTCTTTATCATGCTAGGATTAACAGGAAAAAGCTAAAAATTTCAGAATTGCACCGTGCAATGTGGAGATATTACTGTTTGTGCATTTACAATATTCATTGATTTTTGCCATTGAAAAACATGTTTTTCATATACCAGAAATGTTTGAAGCTACTGACTGAATGAAAGGAGCTGGCATCTCACTCTCTTTGAATCTTCTTTATCATGCTAGGATTAACAGGAAAAAGCTAAAAATTTCAGAATTGCACCTTGCAATGTGGAGATATTACTGTTTGTGCATTTACAATATTCATTGATTTTTGCCATTGAAAAACGTCCAGAAATGTTTGAAGCTACTGACTGAATGAAAGGAGCTGGCATCTCACTCTCTTTGAATCTTCTTTATCATGCTAGGATTAGCAGGAAAAAGCAAAAAATTTCAGAATTGCACCGTGCAATGTGGAGATATTACTGTTTGTGCATTTACAATATTCATTGATTTTTGCCATTGAAAAACGTCCAGAAATGTTTGAAGCTACTGACTGAATGAAAGGAGCTGGCATCTCACTCTCTTTGAATCTTCTTTATCATGCTAGGATTAGCAGGAAAAAGCAAAAAATTTCAGAATTGCACCGTGCAATGTGGAGATATTACTGTTTGTGCATTTACAATATTCATTGATTTTTGCCATTGAAAAACATGTTTTTCATATAACAGAAATGTTTGAAGCTACTGACTGAATGAAAGGAGCTGGCATCTCACTCTCTTTGAATCTTCTTTATCATGCTAGGATTAGCAGGAAAAAGCAAAAAATTTCAGAATTGCACCGTGCAATGTGGAGATATTACTGTTTGTGCATTTACAATATTCATTGATTTTTGCCATTGAAAAACATGTTTTTCATATACCAGAAATGTTTGAAGCTACTGACTGAATGAAAGGAGCTGGCATCTCACTCTCTTTGAATCTTCTTTATCATGCTAGGATTAACAGGAAAAAGCAAAAAATTTCAGAATTGCACCTTGCAATGTGGAGATATTACTGTTTGTGCATTTACAATATTCATTGATTTTTGCCATTGAAAAACGTCCAGAAATGTTTGAAGCTACTGACTGAATGAAAGGAGCTGGCATCTCACTCTCTTTGAATCTTCTTTATCATGCTAGGATTAGCAGGAAAAAGCAAAAAATTTCAGAATTGCACCGTGCAATGTGGAGATATTACTGTTTGTGCATTTACAATATTCATTGATTTTTGCCATTGAAAAACATGTTTTTCATATACCAGAAATGTTTGAAGCTACTGACTGAATGAAAGGAGCTGGCATCTCACTCTCTTTGAATCTTCTTTATCATGCTAGGATTAACAGGAAAAAGCAAAAAATTTCAGAATTGCACCTTGCAATGTGGAGATATTACTGTTTGTGCATTTACAATATTCATTGATTTTTGCCATTGAAAAACGTCCAGAAATGTTTGAAGCTACTGACTGAATGAAAGGAGCTGGCATCTCACTCTCTTTGAATCTTCTTTATCATGCTAGGATTAACAGGAAAAAGCTAAAAATTTCAGAATTGCACCGTGCAATGTGGAGATATTACTGTTTGTGCATTTACAATATTCATTGATTTTTGCCATTGAAAAACATGTTTTTCATATACCAGAAATGTTTGAAGCTACTGACTGAATGAAAGGAGCTGGCATCTCACTCTCTTTGAATCTTCTTTATCATGCTAGGATTAGCAGGAAAAAGCAAAAAATTTCAGAATTGCACCGTGCAATGTGGAGATATTACTGTTTGTGCATTTACAATATTCATTGATTTTTGCCATTGAAAAACATGTTTTTCATATACCAGAAATGTTTGAAGCTACTGACTGAATGAAAGGAGCTGGCATCTCACTCTCTTTGAATCTTCTTTATCATGCTAGGATTAACAGGAAAAAGCTAAAAATTTCAGAATTGCACCTTGCAATGTGGAGATATTACTGTTTGTGCATTTACAATATTCATTGATTTTTGCCATTGAAAAACGTCCAGAAATGTTTGAAGCTACTGACTGAATGAAAGGAGCTGGCATCTCACTCTCTTTGAATCTTCTTTATCATGCTAGGATTAGCAGGAAAAAGCAAAAAATTTCAGAATTGCACCGTGCAATGTGGAGATATTACTGTTTGTGCATTTACAATATTCATTGATTTTTGCCATTGAAAAACATGTTTTTCATATACCAGAAATGTTTGAAGCTACTGACTGAATGAAAGGAGCTGGCATCTCACTCTCTTTGAATCTTCTTTATCATGCTAGGATTAGCAGGAAAAAGCAAAAAATTTCAGAATTGCACCGTGCAATGTGGAGATATTACTGTTTGTGCATTTACAATATTCATTGATTTTTGCCATTGAAAAACGTCCAGAAATGTTTGAAGCTACTGACTGAATGAAAGGAGCTGGCATCTCACTCTCTTTGAATCTTCTTTATCATGCTAGGATTAGCAGGAAAAAGCAAAAAATTTCAGAATTGCACCGTGCAATGTGGAGATATTACTGTTTGTGCATTTACAATATTCATTGATTTTTGCCATTGAAAAACATGTTTTTCATATACCAGAAATGTTTGAAGCTACTGACTGAATGAAAGGAGCTGGCATCTCACTCTCTTTGAATCTTCTTTATCATGCTAGGATTAGCAGGAAAAAGCAAAAAATTTCAGAATTGCACCGTGCAATGTGGAGATATTACTGTTTGTGCATTTACAATATTCATTGATTTTTGCCATTGAAAAACATGTTTTTCATATACCAGAAATGTTTGAAGCTACTGACTGAATGAAAGGAGCTGGCATCTCACTCTCTTTGAATCTTCTTTATCATGCTAGGATTAGCAGGAAAAAGCTAAAAATTTCAGAATTGCACCGTGCAATGTGGAGATATTACTGTTTGTGCATTTACAATATTCATTGATTTTTGCCATTGAAAAACGTCCAGAAATGTTTGAAGCTACTGACTGAATGAAAGGAGCTGGCATCTCACTCTCTTTGAATCTTCTTTATCATGCTAGGATTAACAGGAAAAAGCTAAAAATTTCAGAATTGCACCGTGCAATGTGGAGATATTACTGTTTGTGCATTTACAATATTCATTGATTTTTGCCATTGAAAAACATGTTTTTCATATACCAGAAATGTTTGAAGCTACTGACTGAATGAAAGGAGCTGGCATCTCACTCTCTTTGAATCTTCTTTATCATGCTAGGATTAGCAGGAAAAAGCTAAAAATTTCAGAATTGCACCGTGCAATGTGGAGATATTACTGTTTGTGCATTTACAATATTCATTGATTTTTGCCATTGAAAAACATGTTTTTCATATACCAGAAATGTTTGAAGCTACTGACTGAATGAAAGGAGCTGGCATCTCACTCTCTTTGAATCTTCTTTATCATGCTAGGATTAACAGGAAAAAGCTAAAAATTTCAGAATTGCACCTTGCAATGTGGAGATATTACTGTTTGTGCATTTACAATATTCATTGATTTTTGCCATTGAAAAACATGTTTTTCATATACCAGAAATGTTTGAAGCTACTGACTGAATGAAAGGAGCTGGCATCTCACTCTCTTTGAATCTTCTTTATCATGCTAGGATTAGCAGGAAAAAGCAAAAAATTTCAGAATTGCACCGTGCAATGTGGAGATATTACTGTTTGTGCATTTACAATATTCATTGATTTTTGCCATTGAAAAATGTCCAGAAATGTTTGAAGCTACTGACTGAATGAAAGGAGCTGGCATCTCACTCTCTTTGAATCTTCTTTATCATGCTAGGATTAGCAGGAAAAAGCAAAAAATTTCAGAATTGCACCGTGCAATGTGGAGATATTACTGTTTGTGCATTTACAATATTCATTGATTTTTGCCATTGAAAAACATGTTTTTCATATACCAGAAATGTTTGAAGCTACTGACTGAATGAAAGGAGCTGGCATCTCACTCTCTTTGAATCTTCTTTATCATGCTAGGATTAGCAGGAAAAAGCTAAAAATTTCAGAATTGCACCGTGCAATGTGGAGATATTACTGTTTGTGCATTTACAATATTCATTGATTTTTGCCATTGAAAAACATGTTTTTCATATACCAGAAATGTTTGAAGCTACTGACTGAATGAAAGGAGCTGGCATCTCACTCTCTTTGAATCTTCTTTATCATGCTAGGATTAACAGGAAAAAGCTAAAAATTTCAGAATTGCACCTTGCAATGTGGAGATATTACTGTTTGTGCATTTACAATATTCATTGATTTTTGCCATTGAAAAACATGTTTTTCATATACCAGAAATGTTTGAAGCTACTGACTGAATGAAAGGAGCTGGCATCTCACTCTCTTTGAATCTTCTTTATCATGCTAGGATTAGCAGGAAAAAGCTAAAAATTTCAGAATTGCACCGTGCAATGTGGAGATATTACTGTTTGTGCATTTACAATATTCATTGATTTTTGCCATTGAAAAACATGTTTTTCATATACCAGAAATGTTTGAAGCTACTGACTGAATGAAAGGAGCTGGCATCTCACTCTCTTTGAATCTTCTTTATCATGCTAGGATTAGCAGGAAAAAGCAAAAAATTTCAGAATTGCACCGTGCAATGTGGAGATATTACTGTTTGTGCATTTACAATATTCATTGATTTTTGCCATTGAAAAACATGTTTTTCATATACCAGAAATGTTTGAAGCTACTGACTGAATGAAAGGAGCTGGCTTCTCACTCTCTTTGAATCTTCTTTATCATGCTAGGATTAGCAGGAAAAAGCAAAAAATTTCAGAATTGCACCTTGCAATGTGGAGATATTACTGTTTGTGCATTTACAATATTCATTGATTTTTGCCATTGAAAAACGTCCAGAAATGTTTGAAGCTACTGACTGAATGAAAGGAGCTGGCATCTCACTCTCTTTGAATCTTCTTTATCATGCTAGGATTAGCAGGAAAAAGCAAAAAATTTCAGAATTGCACCGTGCAATGTGGAGATATTACTGTTTGTGCATTTACAATATTCATTGATTTTTGCCATTGAAAAACATGTTTTTCATATACCAGAAATGTTTGAAGCTACTGACTGAATGAAAGGAGCTGGCATCTCACTCTCTTTGAATCTTCTTTATCATGCTAGGATTAACAGGAAAAAGCAAAAAATTTCAGAATTGCACCTTGCAATGTGGAGATATTACTGTTTGTGCATTTACAATATTCATTGATTTTTGCCATTGAAAAACATGTTTTTCATATACCAGAAATGTTTGAAGCTACTGACTGAATGAAAGGAGCTGGCATCTCACTCTCTTTGAATCTTCTTTATCATGCTAGTATTAGCAGGAAAAAGCAAAAAATTTCAGAATTGCACCGTGCAATGTGGAGATATTACTGTTTGTGCATTTACAATATTCATTGATTTTTGCCATTGAAAAACGTCCAGAAATGTTTGAAGCTACTGACTGAATGAAAGGAGCTGGCATCTCACTCTCTTTGAATCTTCTTTATCATGCTAGGATTAGCAGGAAAAAGCAAAAAATTTCAGAATTGCACCGTGCAATGTGGAGATATTACTGTTTGTGCATTTACAATATTCATTGATTTTTGCCATTGAAAAACATGTTTTTCATATACCAGAAATGTTTGAAGCTACTGACTGAATGAAAGGAGCTGGCATCTCACTCTCTTTGAATCTTCTTTATCATGCTAGGATTAGCAGGAAAAAGCAAAAAATTTCAGAATTGCACCGTGCAATGTGGAGATATTACTGTTTGTGCATTTACAATATTCATTGATTTTTGCCATTGAAAACGTCCAGAAATGTTTGAAGCTACTGACTGAATGAAAGGAGCTGGCATCTCACTCTCTTTGAATCTTCTTTATCATGCTAGGATTAGCAGGAAAAAGCAAAAAATTTCAGAATTGCACCGTGCAATGTGGAGATATTACTGTTTGTGCATTTACAATATTCATTGATTTTTGCCATTGAAAAACATGTTTTTCATATACCAGAAATGTTTGAAGCTACTGACTGAATGAAAGGAGCTGGCATCTCACTCTCTTTGAATCTTCTTTATCATGCTAGGATTAGCAGGAAAAAGCAAAAAATTTCAGAATTGCACCGTGCAATGTGGAGATATTACTGTTTGTGCATTTACAATATTCATTGATTTTTGCCATTGAAAAACATGTTTTTCATATACCAGAAATGTTTGAAGCTACTGACTGAATGAAAGGAGCTGGCATCTCACTCTCTTTGAATCTTCTTTATCATGCTAGGATTAGCAGGAAAAAGCTAAAAATTTCAGAATTGCACCGTGCAATGTGGAGATATTACTGTTTGTGCATTTACAATATTCATTGATTTTTGCCATTGAAAAACGTTATATACCAGAAATGTTTGAAGCTACTGACTGAATGAAAGGAGCTGGCATCTCACTCTCTTTGAATCTTCTTTATCATGCTAGGATTAACACGAAAAAGCTAAAAATTTCAGAATTGCACCGTGCAATGTGGAGATATTACTGTTTGTGCATTTACAATATTCATTGATTTTTGCCATTGAAAAACATGTTTTTCATATACCAGAAATGTTTGAAGCTACTGACTGAATGAAAGGAGCTGGCATCTCACTCTCTTTGAATCTTCTTTATCATGCTAGGATTAGCAGGAAAAAGCAAAAAATTTCAGAATTGCACCGTGCAATGTGGAGATATTACTGTTTGTGCATTTACAATATTCATTGATTTTTGCCATTGAAAAACATGTTTTTCATATACCAGAAATGTTTGAAGCTACTGACTGAATGAAAGGAGCTGGCATCTCACTCTCTTTGAATCTTCTTTATCATGCTAGGATTAACAGGAAAAAGCTAAAAATTTCAGAATTGCACCTTGCAATGTGGAGATATTACTGTTTGTGCATTTACAATATTCATTGATTTTTGCCATTGAAAAACATGTTTTTCATATACCAGAAATGTTTGAAGCTACTGACTGAATGAAAGGAGCTGGCATCTCACTCTCTTTGAATCTTCTTTATCATGCTAGGATTAGCAGGAAAAAGCAAAAAATTTCAGAATTGCACCGTGCAATGTGGAGATATTACTGTTTGTGCATTTACAATATTCATTGATTTTTGCCATTGAAAAATGTCCAGAAATGTTTGAAGCTACTGACTGAATGAAAGGAGCTGGCATCTCACTCTCTTTGAATCTTCTTTATCATGCTAGGATTAGCAGGAAAAAGCAAAAAATTTCAGAATTGCACCGTGCAATGTGGAGATATTACTGTTTGTGCATTTACAATATTCATTGATTTTTGCCATTGAAAAACATGTTTTTCATATACCAGAAATGTTTGAAGCTACTGACTGAATGAAAGGAGCTGGCATCTCACTCTCTTTGAATCTTCTTTATCATGCTAGGATTAACAGGAAAAAGCTAAAAATTTCAGAATTGCACCTTGCAATGTGGAGATATTACTGTTTGTGCATTTACAATATTCATTGATTTTGCCATTGAAAAACATGTTTTTCATATACCAGAAATGTTTGAAGCTACTGACTGAATGAAAGGAGCTGGCATCTCACTCTCTTTGAATCTTCTTTATCATGCTAGGATTAGCAGGAAAAAGCTAAAAATTTCAGAATTGCACCGTGCAATGTGGAGATATTACTGTTTGTGCATTTACAATATTCATTGATTTTGCCATTGAAAACATGTTTTTTATAATACCAGAAATGTTTGAAGCTACTGACTGAATGAAAGGAGCTGGCATCTCACTCTCTTTGAATCTTCTTTATCATGCTAGGATTAGCAGGAAAAAGCAAAAAATTTCAGAATTGCACCGTGCAATGTGGAGATATTACTGTTTGTGCATTTACAATATTCATTGATTTTTGCCATTGAAAAACATGTTTTTCATATACCAGAAATGTTTGAAGCTACTGACTGAATGAAAGGAGCTGGCTTCTCACTCTCTTTGAATCTTCTTTATCATGCTAGGATTAGCAGGAAAAAGCTAAAAATTCTCAGAATTGCACCGTGCAATGTGGAGATATTACTGTTTGTGCATTTACAATATTCATTGATTTTGCATTGAAAAACCTGTTTTTCATATACCAGAAATGTTTGAAAGCTACTGACTGAATGAAAGGAGCTGGCATCTCACTCTCTTTGAATCTTCATTTATCATGCTAGGATTAACAGGAAAAAGCTAAAATTTCAGAATTGCACCTTGCAATGTGGAGATATTACTGTTTGTGCATTACAATATTCATTGATTTTTGCCATTGAAAAACATGTTTTCATATACCAGAAATGTTTGAAGCTACTGACTGAATGAAAGGAGCTGGCATCTCACTCTCTTTGAATCTTCTTTATCATGCTAGGATTAGCAGGAAAAAGCTAAAAATTTCAGAATTGCACCGTGCAATGTGGAGATATTACTGTTTGTGCATTTACAATATTCATTGATTTTGCCATTGAAAACATGTTTTTCATATACCAGAAATGTTTGAGCTACTGACTGAATGAAAGGAGCTGGCATCTCACTCTCTTTGAATCTTCTTTATCATGCTAGGATTAGCAGGAAAAAGCAAAAATTTCAGAATTGCACCGTGCAATGTGGAGATATTACTGTTTGTGCATTTACAATATCATTGATTTTTGCCATTGAAAAACATGTTTTTCATATACCAGAAATGTTTGAAGCTACTGACTGAATGAAAAGGAAGCTGGCTTCTCACTCTCTTTTGAATTCTTCTTATCATGCTAGGATTAGCAGGAGAAAAAGCAAAA
>NW_027366829.1:0-65449 GCF_046119375.1 Phyllobates terribilis | reverse complement strand
GCAATTCTGAAATTTTTAGCTTTTTCCTGTTAATCCTAGCATGATAAAGAAGATTCAAAGAGAGTGAGATGCCAGCTCCTTTCATTCATTCAGTCAGTAGCTTCAAACATTTCTGGTATATGAAAAACATGTTTTTCAATGGCAAAAATCAATGAATATTGTAAATGCACAAACAGTAATATCTCCACATTGCACGGTGCAATTCTGAAATTTTTAGCTTTTTCCTGTTAATCCTAGCATGATAAAGAAGATTCAAAGAGAGTGAGATACCAGCTCCTTTCATTCAGTCAGTAGCTTCAAACATTTCTGGTATATGAAAAACATGTTTTTCAATGGCAAAAATCAATGAATATTGTAAATGCACAAACAGTAATATCTCCACATTGCACGGTGCAATTCTGAAATTTTTTGCTTTTTCCTGCTAATCCTAGCATGATAAAGAAGATTCAAAGAGAGTGAGATGCCAGCTCCTTTCATTCAGTCAGTAGCTTCAAACATTTCTGGTATATGAAAAACATGTTTTTCAATGGCAAAAATCAATGAATATTGTAAATGCACAAACAGTAATATCTCCACATTGCACGGTGCAATTCTGAAATTTTTTGCTTTTTCCTGCTAATCCTAGCATGATAAAGAAGATTCAAAGAGAGTGAGATGCCAGCTCCTTTCATTCAGTCAGTAGCTTCAAACATTTCTGGTATATGAAAAACATGTTTTTCAATGGCAAAAATCAATGAATATTGTAAATGCACAAACAGTAATATCTCCACATTGCACGGTGCAATTCTGAAATTTTTAGCTTTTTCCTGCTAATCCTAGCATGATAAAGAAGATTCAAAGAGAGTGAGATGCCAGCTCCTTTCATTCAGTCAGTAGCTTCAAACATTTCTGGTATATGAAAAACATGTTTTTCAATGGCAAAAATCAATGAATATTGTAAATGCACAAACAGTAATATCTCCACATTGCACGGTGCAATTCTGAAATTTTTAGCTTTTTCCTGTTAATCCTAGCATGATAAAGAAGATTCAAAGAGAGTGAGATGCCAGCTCCTTTCATTCAGTCAGTAGCTTCAAACATTTCTGGTATATGAAAAACATGTTTTTCAATGGCAAAAATCAATGAATATTGTAAATGCACAAACGGTAATATCTCCACATTGCACGGTGCAATTCTGAAATTTTTTGCTTTTTCCTGCTAATCCTAGCATGATAAAGAAGATTCAAAGAGAGTGAGATGCCAGCTCCTTTCATTCAGTCAGTAGCTTCAAACATTTCTGGACGTTTTTCAATGGCAAAAATCAATGAATATTGTAAATGCACAAACAGTAATATCTCCACATTGCACGGTGCAATTCTGAAATTTTTAGCTTTTTCCTGTTAATCCTAGCATGATAAAGAAGATTCAAAGAGAGTGAGATGCCAGCTCCTTTCATTCAGTCAGTAGCTTCAAACATTTCTGGTATATGAAAAACATGTTTTTCAATGGCAAAAATCAATGAATATTGTAAATGCACAAACAGTAATATCTCCACATTGCACGGTGCAATTCTGAAATTTTTAGCTTTTTCCTGCTAATCCTAGCATGATAAAGAAGATTCAAAGAGAGTGAGATGCCAGCTCCTTTCATTCAGTCAGTAGCTTCAAACATTTCTGGTATATGAAAAACATGTTTTTCAATGGCAAAAATCAATGAATATTGTAAATGCACAAACAGTAATATCTCCACATTGCACGGTGCAATTCTGAAATTTTTTGCTTTTTCCTGTTAATCCTAGCATGATAAAGAAGATTCAAAGAGAGTGAGATGCCAGCTCCTTTCATTCAGTCAGTAGCTTCAAACATTTCTGGTATATGAAAAACATGTTTTTCAATGGCAAAAATCAATGAATATTGTAAATGCACAAACAGTAATATCTCCACATTGCACGGTGCAATTCTGAAATTTTTTGCTTTTTCCTGCTAATCCTAGCATGATAAAGAAGATTCAAAGAGAGTGAGATGCCAGCTCCTTTCATTCAGTCAGTAGCTTCAAACATTTCTGGTATATGAAAAACATGTTTTTCAATGGCAAAAATCAATGAATATTGTAAATGCACAAACAGTAATATCTCCACATTGCACGGTGCAATTCTGAAATTTTTTGCTTTTTCCTGTAAATCCTAGCATGATAAAGAAGATTCAAAGAGAGTGAGATGCCAGCTCCTTTCATTCAGTCAGTAGCTTCAAACATTTCTGGACGTTTTTCAATGGCAAAAATCAATGAATATTGTAAATGCACAAACAGTAATATCTCCACATTGCACGGTGCAATTCTGAAATTTTTTGCTTTTTCCTGTTAATCCTAGCATGATAAAGAAGATTCAAAGAGAGTGAGATGCCAGCTCCTTTCATTCAGTCAGTAGCTTCAAACATTTCTGGTATATGAAAAACATGTTTTTCAATGGCAAAAATCAATGAATATTGTAAATGCACAAACAGTAATATCTCCACAATGCACGGTGCAATTCTGAAATTTTTTGCTTTTTCCTGCTAATCCTAGCATGATAAAGAAGATTCAAAGAGAGTGAGATGCCAGCTCCTTTCATTCAGTCAGTAGCTTCAAACATTTCTGGTATATGAAAAACATGTTTTTCAATGGCAAAAATCAATGAATATTGTAAATGCACAAACAGTAATATCTCCACATTGCACGGTGCAATTCTGAAATTTTTTGCTTTTTCCTGTTAATCCTAGCATGATAAAGAAGATTCAAAGAGAGTTAGATGCCAGCTCCTTTCATTCAGTCAGTAGCTTCAAACATTTCTGGACGTTTTTCAATGGCAAAAATCAATGAATATTGTAAATGCACAAACAGTAATATCTCCACATTGCACGGTGCAATTCTGAAATTTTTAGCTTTTTCCTGTTAATCCTAGCATGATAAAGAAGATTCAAAGAGAGTGAGATGCCAGCTCCTTTCATTCAGTCAGTAGCTTCAAACATTTCTGGTATATGAAAAACATGTTTTTCAATGGCAAAAATCAATGAATATTGTAAATGCACAAACAGTAATATCTCCACATTGCAAGGTGCAATTCTGAAATTTTTAGCTTTTTCCTGCTAATCCTAGCATGATAAAGAAGATTCAAAGAGAGTGAGATGCCAGCTCCTTTCATTCAGTCAGTAGCTTCAAACATTTCTGGTATATGAAAAACATGTTTTTCAATGGCAAAAATCAATGAATATTGTAAATGCACAAACAGTAATATCTCCACATTGCACGGTGCAATTCTGAAATTTTTTGCTTTTTCCTGTTAATCCTAGCATGATAAAGAAGATTCAAAGAGAGTGAGATGCCAGCTCCTTTCATTCAGTCAGTAGCTTCAAACATTTCTGGTATATGAAAAACATGTTTTTCAATGGCAAAAATCAATGAATATTGTAAATGCACAAACAGTAATATCTCCACATTGCAAGGTGCAATTCTGAAATTTTTAGCTTTTTCCTGTTAATCCTAGCATGATAAAGAAGATTCAAAGAGAGTGAGATGCCAGCTCCTTTCATTCATTCAGTCAGTAGCTTCAAACATTTCTGGTATATGAAAAACATGTTTTTCAATGGCAAAAATCAATGAATATTGTAAATGCACAAACAGTAATATCTCCACATTGCACGGTGCAATTCTGAAATTTTTAGCTTTTTCCTGTTAATCCTAGCATGATAAAGAAGATTCAAAGAGAGTGAGATACCAGCTCCTTTCATTCAGTCAGTAGCTTCAAACATTTCTGGTATATGAAAAACATGTTTTTCAATGGCAAAAATCAATGAATATTGTAAATGCACAAACAGTAATATCTCCACATTGCACGGTGCAATTCTGAAATTTTTTGCTTTTTCCTGCTAATCCTAGCATGATAAAGAAGATTCAAAGAGAGTGAGATGCCAGCTCCTTTCATTCAGTCAGTAGCTTCAAACATTTCTGGTATATGAAAAACATGTTTTTCAATGGCAAAAATCAATGAATATTGTAAATGCACAAACAGTAATATCTCCACATTGCACGGTGCAATTCTGAAATTTTTTGCTTTTTCCTGCTAATCCTAGCATGATAAAGAAGATTCAAAGAGAGTGAGATGCCAGCTCCTTTCATTCAGTCAGTAGCTTCAAACATTTCTGGTATATGAAAAACATGTTTTTCAATGGCAAAAATCAATGAATATTGTAAATGCACAAACAGTAATATCTCCACATTGCACGGTGCAATTCTGAAATTTTTAGCTTTTTCCTGCTAATCCTAGCATGATAAAGAAGATTCAAAGAGAGTGAGATGCCAGCTCCTTTCATTCAGTCAGTAGCTTCAAACATTTCTGGTATATGAAAAACATGTTTTTCAATGGCAAAAATCAATGAATATTGTAAATGCACAAACAGTAATATCTCCACATTGCACGGTGCAATTCTGAAATTTTTAGCTTTTTCCTGTTAATCCTAGCATGATAAAGAAGATTCAAAGAGAGTGAGATGCCAGCTCCTTTCATTCAGTCAGTAGCTTCAAACATTTCTGGTATATGAAAAACATGTTTTTCAATGGCAAAAATCAATGAATATTGTAAATGCACAAACGGTAATATCTCCACATTGCACGGTGCAATTCTGAAATTTTTTGCTTTTTCCTGCTAATCCTAGCATGATAAAGAAGATTCAAAGAGAGTGAGATGCCAGCTCCTTTCATTCAGTCAGTAGCTTCAAACATTTCTGGACGTTTTTCAATGGCAAAAATCAATGAATATTGTAAATGCACAAACAGTAATATCTCCACATTGCACGGTGCAATTCTGAAATTTTTAGCTTTTTCCTGTTAATCCTAGCATGATAAAGAAGATTCAAAGAGAGTGAGATGCCAGCTCCTTTCATTCAGTCAGTAGCTTCAAACATTTCTGGTATATGAAAAACATGTTTTTCAATGGCAAAAATCAATGAATATTGTAAATGCACAAACAGTAATATCTCCACATTGCACGGTGCAATTCTGAAATTTTTAGCTTTTTCCTGCTAATCCTAGCATGATAAAGAAGATTCAAAGAGAGTGAGATGCCAGCTCCTTTCATTCAGTCAGTAGCTTCAAACATTTCTGGTATATGAAAAACATGTTTTTCAATGGCAAAAATCAATGAATATTGTAAATGCACAAACAGTAATATCTCCACATTGCACGGTGCAATTCTGAAATTTTTTGCTTTTTCCTGTTAATCCTAGCATGATAAAGAAGATTCAAAGAGAGTGAGATGCCAGCTCCTTTCATTCAGTCAGTAGCTTCAAACATTTCTGGTATATGAAAAACATGTTTTTCAATGGCAAAAATCAATGAATATTGTAAATGCACAAACAGTAATATCTCCACATTGCACGGTGCAATTCTGAAATTTTTTGCTTTTTCCTGCTAATCCTAGCATGATAAAGAAGATTCAAAGAGAGTGAGATGCCAGCTCCTTTCATTCAGTCAGTAGCTTCAAACATTTCTGGTATATGAAAAACATGTTTTTCAATGGCAAAAATCAATGAATATTGTAAATGCACAAACAGTAATATCTCCACATTGCACGGTGCAATTCTGAAATTTTTAGCTTTTTCCTGCTAATCCTAGCATGATAAAGAAGATTCAAAGAGAGTGAGATGCCAGCTCCTTTCATTCAGTCAGTAGCTTCAAACATTTCTGGTATATGAAAAACATGTTTTTCAATGGCAAAAATCAATGAATATTGTAAATGCACAAACAGTAATATCTCCACATTGCACGGTGCAATTCTGAAATTTTTTGCTTTTTCCTGTTAATCCTAGCATGATAAAGAAGATTCAAAGAGAGTGAGATGCCAGCTCCTTTCATTCAGTCAGTAGCTTCAAACATTTCTGGACGTTTTTCAATGGCAAAAATCAATGAATATTGTAAATGCACAAACAGTAATATCTCCACATTGCACGGTGCAATTCTGAAATTTTTTGCTTTTTCCTGCTAATCCTAGCATGATAAAGAAGATTCAAAGAGAGTGAGATGCCAGCTCCTTTCATTCAGTCAGTAGCTTCAAACATTTCTGGTATATGAAAAACATGTTTTTCAATGGCAAAAATCAATGAATATTGTAAATGCACAAACAGTAATATCTCCACATTGCACGGTGCAATTCTGAAATTTTTAGCTTTTTCCTGTTAATCCTAGCATGATAAAGAAGATTCAAAGAGAGTGAGATGCCAGCTCCTTTCATTCAGTCAGTAACTTCAAACATTTCTGGTATATGAAAAACATGTTTTTCAATGGCAAAAATCAATGAATATTGTAAATGCACAAACAGTAATATCTCCACATTGCACGGTGCAATTCTGAAATTTTTTGCTTTTTCCTGTTAATCCTAGCATGATAAAGAAGATTCAAAGAGAGTGAGATGCCAGCTCCTTTCATTCAGTCAGTAGCTTCAAACATTTCTGGACGTTTTTCAATGGCAAAAATCAATGAATATTGTAAATGCACAAACAGTAATATCTCCACATTGCACGGTGCAATTCTGAAATTTTTTGCTTTTTCCTGTTAATCCTAGCATGATAAAGAAGATTCAAAGAGAGTGAGATGCCAGCTCCTTTCATTCAGTCAGTAGCTTCAAACATTTCTGGTATATGAAAAACATGTTTTTCAATGGCAAAAATCAATGAATATTGTAAATGCACAAACAGTAATATCTCCACATTGCAAGGTGCAATTCTGAAATTTTTAGCTTTTTCCTGTTAATCCTAGCATGATAAAGAAGATTCAAAGAGAGTGAGATGCCAGCTCCTTTCATTCAGTCAGTAGCTTCAAACATTTCTGGTATATGAAAAACATGTTTTTCAATGGCAAAAATCAATGAATATTGTAAATGCACAAACAGTAATATCTCCACATTGCACGGTGCAATTCTGAAATTTTTTGCTTTTTCCTGCTAATCCTAGCATGATAAAGAAGATTCAAAGAGAGTGAGATGCCAGCTCCTTTCATTCAGTCAGTAGCTTCAAACATTTCTGGTATATGAAAAACATGTTTTTCAATAGCAAAAATCAATGAATATTGTAAATGCACAAACAATATCTCCACATTGCACGGTGCAATTCTGAAATTTTTAGCTTTTTCCTGTTAATCCTAGCATGATAAAGAAGATTCAAAGAGAGTGAGATGCCAGCTCCTTTCATTCAGTCAGTAGCTTCAAACATTTCTGGTATATGAAAAACATGTTTTTCAATGGCAAAAATCAATGAATATTGTAAATGCACAAACAGTAATATCTCCACATTGCAAGGTGCAATTCTGAAATTTTTAGCTTTTTCCTGTTAATCCTAGCATGATAAAGAAGATTCAAAGAGAGTGAGATGCCAGCTCCTTTCATTCAGTCAGTAGCTTCAAACATTTCTGGTATATGAAAAACATGTTTTTCAATGGCAAAAATCAATGAATATTGTAAATGCACAAACAGTAATATCTCCACATTGCACGGTGCAATTCTGAAATTTTTTGCTTTTTCCTGTTAATCCTAGCATGATAAAGAAGATTCAAAGAGAGTGAGATGCCAGCTCCTTTCATTCAGTCAGTAGCTTCAAACATTTCTGGACGTTTTTCAATGGCAAAAATCAATGAATATTGTAAATGCACAAACAGTAATATCTCCACATTGCACGGTGCAATTCTGAAATTTTTTGCTTTTTCCTGTTAATCCTAGCATGATAAAGAAGATTCAAAGAGAGTGAGATGCCAGCTCCTTTCATTCAGTCAGTAGCTTCAAACATTTCTGGTATATGAAAAACATGTTTTTCAATGGCAAAAATCAATGAATATTGTAAATGCACAAACAGTAATATCTCCACATTGCACGGTGCAATTCTGAAATTTTTTGCTTTTTCCTGCTAATCCTAGCATGATAAAGAAGATTCAAAGAGAGTGAGATGCCAGCTCCTTTCATTCAGTCAGTAGCTTCAAACATTTCTGGTATATGAAAAACATGTTTTTCAATGGCAAAAATCAATGAATATTGTAAATGCACAAACAGTAATATCTCCACATTGCACGGTGCAATTCTGAAATTTTTTGCTTTTTCCTGTTAATCCTAGCATGATAAAGAAGATTCAAAGAGAGTGAGATGCCAGCTCCTTTCATTCAGTCAGTAGCTTCAAACATTTCTGGACGTTTTTCAATGGCAAAAATCAATGAATATTGTAAATGCACAAACAGTAATATCTCCACATTGCACGGTGCAATTCTGAAATTTTTAGCTTTTTCCTGTTAATCCTAGCATGATAAAGAAGATTCAAAGAGAGTGAGATGCCAGCTCCTTTCATTCAGTCAGTAGCTTCAAACATTTCTGGTATATGAAAAACATGTTTTTCAATGGCAAAAATCAATGAATATTGTAAATGCACAAACAGTAATATCTCCACATTGCAAGGTGCAATTCTGAAATTTTTAGCTTTTTCCTGCTAATCCTAGCATGATAAAGAAGATTCAAAGAGAGTTAGATGCCAGCTCCTTTCATTCAGTCAGTAGCTTCAAACATTTCTGGTATATGAAAAACATGTTTTTCAATGGCAAAAATCAATGAATATTGTAAATGCACAAACAGTAATATCTCCACATTGCACGGTGCAATTCTGAAATTTTTTGCTTTTTCCTGTTAATCCTAGCATGATAAAGAAGATTCAAAGAGAGTGAGATGCCAGCTCCTTTCATTCAGTCAGTAGCTTCAAACATTTCTGGTATATGAAAAACATGTTTTTCAATGGCAAAAATCAATGAATATTGTAAATGCACAAACAGTAATATCTCCACATTGCAAGGTGCAATTCTGAAATTTTTAGCTTTTTCCTGTTAATCCTAGCATGATAAAGAAGATTCAAAGAGAGTGAGATGCCAGCTCCTTTCATTCAGTCAGTAGCTTCAAACATTTCTGGTATATGAAAAACATGTTTTTCAATGGCAAAAATCAATGAATATTGTAAATGCACAAACAGTAATATCTCCACATTGCACGGTGCAATTCTGAAATTTTTAGCTTTTTCCTGTTAATCCTAGCATGATAAAGAAGATTCAAAGAGAGTGAGATGCCAGCTCCTTTCATTCAGTCAGTAGCTTCAAACATTTCTGGTATATGAAAAACATGTTTTTCAATGGCAAAAATCAATGAATATTGTAAATGCACAAACAGTAATATCTCCACATTGCACGGTGCAATTCTGAAATTTTTTGCTTTTTCCTGCTAATCCTAGCATGATAAAGAAGATTCAAAGAGAGTGAGATGCCAGCTCCTTTCATTCAGTCAGTAGCTTCAAACATTTCTGGTATATGAAAAACATGTTTTTCAATGGCAAAAATCAATGAATATTGTAAATGCACAAACAGTAATATCTCCACATTGCACGGTGCAATTCTGAAATTTTTTGCTTTTTCCTGTTAATCCTAGCATGATAAAGAAGATTCAAAGAGAGTGAGATGCCAGCTCCTTTCATTCAGTCAGTAGCTTCAAACATTTCTGGACGTTTTTCAATGGCAAAAATCAATGAATATTGTAAATGCACAAACAGTAATATCTCCACATTGCACGGTGCAATTCTGAAATTTTTAGCTTTTTCCTGTTAATCCTAGCATGATAAAGAAGATTCAAAGAGAGTGAGATGCCAGCTCCTTTCATTCAGTCAGTAGCTTCAAACATTTCTGGTATATGAAAAACATGTTTTTCAATGGCAAAAATCAATGAATATTGTAAATGCACAAACAGTAATATCTCCACATTGCAAGGTGCAATTCTGAAATTTTTAGCTTTTTCCTGTTAATCCTAGCATGATAAAGAAGATTCAAAGAGAGTGAGATGCCAGCTCCTTTCATTCAGTCAGTAGC
Source organism: Phyllobates terribilis (assembly GCF_046119375.1). Lineage (NCBI taxonomy): Eukaryota > Metazoa > Chordata > Amphibia > Anura > Dendrobatidae > Phyllobates > Phyllobates terribilis. Next base: position 55,561 of record NW_027366829.1, on the reverse strand, counting down.
TTCAAACATTTCTGGTATATGAAAAACATGTTTTTCAATGGCAAAAATCAATGAATATTGTAAATGCACAAACAGTAATATCTCCACATTGCACGGTGCAATTCTGAAATTTTTAGCTTTTTCCTGTTAATCCTAGCATGATAAAGAAGATTCAAAGAGAGTGAGATGCCAGCTCCTTTCATTCAGTCAGTAGCTTCAAACATTTCTGGTATATGAAAAACATGTTTTTCAATGGCAAAAATCAATGAATATTGTAAATGCACAAACAGTAATATCTCCACATTGCACGGTGCAATTCTGAAATTTTTTGCTTTTTCCTGCTAATCCTAGCATGATAAAGAAGATTCAAAGAGAGTGAGATGCCAGCTCCTTTCATTCAGTCAGTAGCTTCAAACATTTCTGGTATATGAAAAACATGTTTTTCAATGGCAAAAATCAATGAATATTGTAAATGCACAAACAGTAATATCTCCACATTGCACGGTGCAATTCTGAAATTTTTTGCTTTTTCCTGTTAATCCTAGCATGATAAAGAAGATTCAAAGAGAGTGAGATGCCAGCTCCTTTCATTCAGTCAGTAGCTTCAAACATTTCTGGACGTTTTTCAATGGCAAAAATCAATGAATATTGTAAATGCACAAACAGTAATATCTCCACATTGCACGGTGCAATTCTGAAATTTTTAGCTTTTTCCTGTTAATCCTAGCATGATAAAGAAGATTCAAAGAGAGTGAGATGCCAGCTCCTTTCATTCAGTCAGTAGCTTCAAACATTTCTGGTATATGAAAAACATGTTTTTCAATGGCAAAAATCAATGAATATTGTAAATGCACAAACAGTAATATCTCCACATTGCAAGGTGCAATTCTGAAATTTTTAGCTTTTTCCTGCTAATCCTAGCATGATAAAGAAGATTCAAAGAGAGTTAGATGCCAGCTCCTTTCATTCAGTCAGTAGCTTCAAACATTTCTGGTATATGAAAAACATGTTTTTCAATGGCAAAAATCAATGAATATTGTAAATGCACAAACAGTAATATCTCCACATTGCACGGTGCAATTCTGAAATTTTTTGCTTTTTCCTGTTAATCCTAGCATGATAAAGAAGATTCAAAGAGAGTGAGATGCCAGCTCCTTTCATTCAGTCAGTAGCTTCAAACATTTCTGGTATATGAAAAACATGTTTTTCAATGGCAAAAATCAATGAATATTGTAAATGCACAAACAGTAATATCTCCACATTGCAAGGTGCAATTCTGAAATTTTTAGCTTTTTCCTGTTAATCCTAGCATGATAAAGAAGATTCAAAGAGAGTGAGATGCCAGCTCCTTTCATTCAGTCAGTAGCTTCAAACATTTCTGGTATATGAAAAACATGTTTTTCAATGGCAAAAATCAATGAATATTGTAAATGCACAAACAGTAATATCTCCACATTGCACGGTGCAATTCTGAAATTTTTAGCTTTTTCCTGTTAATCCTAGCATGATAAAGAAGATTCAAAGAGAGTGAGATGCCAGCTCCTTTCATTCAGTCAGTAGCTTCAAACATTTCTGGTATATGAAAAACATGTTTTTCAATGGCAAAAATCAATGAATATTGTAAATGCACAAACAGTAATATCTCCACATTGCACAGTGCAATTCTGAAATTTTTTGCTTTTTCCTGCTAATCCTAGCATGATAAAGAAGATTCAAAGAGAGTGAGATGCCAGCTCCTTTCATTCAGTCAGTAGCTTCAAACATTTCTGGTATATGAAAAACATGTTTTTCAATGGCAAAAATCAATGAATATTGTAAATGCACAAACAGTAATATCTCCACATTGCACGGTGCAATTCTGAAATTTTTTGCTTTTTCCTGCTAATCCTAGCATGATAAAGAAGATTCAAAGAGAGTGAGATGCCAGCTCCTTTCATTCAGTCAGTAGCTTCAAACATTTCTGGTATATGAAAAACATGTTTTTCAATGGCAAAAATCAATGAATATTGTAAATGCACAAACAGTAATATCTCCACATTGCACGGTGCAATTCTGAAATTTTTAGCTTTTTCCTGCTAATCCTAGCATGATAAAGAAGATTCAAAGAGAGTGAGATGCCAGCTCCTTTCATTCAGTCAGTAGCTTCAAACATTTCTGGTATATGAAAAACATGTTTTTCAATGGCAAAAATCAATGAATATTGTAAATGCACAAACAGTAATATCTCCACATTGCACGGTGCAATTCTGAAATTTTTAGCTTTTTCCTGTTAATCCTAGCATGATAAAGAAGATTCAAAGAGAGTGAGATGCCAGCTCCTTTCATTCAGTCAGTAGCTTCAAACATTTCTGGTATATGAAAAACATGTTTTTCAATGGCAAAAATCAATGAATATTGTAAATGCACAAACAGTAATATCTCCACATTGCACGGTGCAATTCTGAAATTTTTTGCTTTTTCCTGCTAATCCTAGCATGATAAAGAAGATTCAAAGAGAGTGAGATGCCAGCTCCTTTCATTCAGTCAGTAGCTTCAAACATTTCTGGACGTTTTTCAATGGCAAAAATCAATGAATATTGTAAATGCACAAACAGTAATATCTCCACATTGCACGGTGCAATTCTGAAATTTTTAGCTTTTTCCTGTTAATCCTAGCATGATAAAGAAGATTCAAAGAGAGTGAGATGCCAGCTCCTTTCATTCAGTCAGTAGCTTCAAACATTTCTGGTATATGAAAAACATATTTTTCAATGGCAAAAATCAATGAATATTGTAAATGCACAAACAGTAATATCTCCACATTGCACGGTGCAATTCTGAAATTTTTAGCTTTTTCCTGCTAATCCTAGCATGATAAAGAAGATTCAAAGAGAGTGAGATGCCAGCTCCTTTCATTCAGTCAGTAGCTTCAAACATTTCTGGTATATGAAAAACATGTTTTTCAATGGCAAAAATCAATGAATATTGTAAATGCACAAACAGTAATATCTCCACATTGCACGGTGCAATTCTGAAATTTTTTGCTTTTTCCTGTTAATCCTAGCATGATAAAGAAGATTCAAAGAGAGTGAGATGCCAGCTCCTTTCATTCAGTCAGTAGCTTCAAACATTTCTGGTATATGAAAAACATGTTTTTCAATGGCAAAAATCAATGAATATTGTAAATGCACAAACAGTAATATCTCCACATTGCAAGGTGCAATTCTGAAATTTTTTGCTTTTTCCTGTTAATCCTAGCATGATAAAGAAGATTCAAAGAGAGTGAGATGCCAGCTCCTTTCATTCAGTCAGTAGCTTCAAACATTTCTGGTATATGAAAAACATGTTTTTCAATGGCAAAAATCAATGAATATTGTAAATGCACAAACAGTAATATCTCCACATTGCACGGTGCAATTCTGAAATTTTTAGCTTTTTCCTGTTAATCCTAGCATGATAAAGAAGATTCAAAGAGAGTGAGATGCCAGCTCCTTTCATTCAGTCAGTAGCTTCAAACATTTCTGGTATATGAAAAACATGTTTTTCAATGGCAAAAATCAATGAATATTGTAAATGCACAAACAGTAATATCTCCACATTGCACGGTGCAATTCTGAAATTTTTTGCTTTTTCCTGCTAATCCTAGCATGATAAAGAAGATTCAAAGAGAGTGAGATGCCAGCTCCTTTCATTCAGTCAGTAGCTTCAAACATTTCTGGTATATGAAAAACATGTTTTTCAATGGCAAAAATCAATGAATATTGTAAATGCACAAACAGTAATATCTCCACATTGCACGGTGCAATTCTGAAATTTTTTGCTTTTTCCTGCTAATCCTAGCATGATAAAGAAGATTCAAAGAGAGTGAGATGCCAGCTCCTTTCATTCAGTCAGTAGCTTCAAACATTTCTGGTATATGAAAAACATGTTTTTCAATGGCAAAAATCAATGAATATTGTAAATGCACAAACAGTAATATCTCCACATTGCACAGTGCAATTCTGAAATTTTTTGCTTTTTCCTGTTAATCCTAGCATGATAAAGAAGATTCAAAGAGAGTGAGATGCCAGCTCCTTTCATTCAGTCAGTAGCTTCAAACATTTCTGGACGTTTTTCAATGGCAAAAATCAATGAATATTGTAAATGCACAAACAGTAATATCTCCACATTGCACGGTGCAATTCTGAAATTTTTTGCTTTTTCCTGCTAATCCTAGCATGATAAAGAAGATTCAAAGAGAGTGAGATGCCAGCTCCTTTCATTCAGTCAGTAGCTTCAAACATTTCTGGTATATGAAAAACATGTTTTTCAATGGCAAAAATCAATGAATATTGTAAATGCACAAACAGTAATATCTCCACATTGCACGGTGCAATTCTGAAATTTTTAGCTTTTTCCTGTTAATCCTAGCATGATAAAGAAGATTCAAAGAGAGTGAGATGCCAGCTCCTTTCATTCAGTCAGTAGCTTCAAACATTTCTGGTATATGAAAAACATGTTTTTCAATGGCAAAAATCAATGAATATTGTAAATGCACAAACAGTAATATCTCCACATTGCACGGTGCAATTCTGAAATTTTTTGCTTTTTCCTGTTAATCCTAGCATGATAAAGAAGATTCAAAGAGAGTGAGATGCCAGCTCCTTTCATTCAGTCAGTAGCTTCAAACATTTCTGGACGTTTTTCAATGGCAAAAATCAATGAATATTGTAAATGCACAAACAGTAATATCTCCACATTGCACGGTGCAATTCTGAAATTTTTTGCTTTTTCCTGTTAATCCTAGCATGATAAAGAAGATTCAAAGAGAGTGAGATGCCAGCTCCTTTCATTCAGTCAGTAGCTTCAAACATTTCTGGTATATGAAAAACGTTTTTCAATGGCAAAAATCAATGAATATTGTAAATGCACAAACAGTAATATCTCCACATTGCAAGGTGCAATTCTGAAATTTTTAGCTTTTTCCTGTTAATCCTAGCATGATAAAGAAGATTCAAAGAGAGTGAGATGCCAGCTCCTTTCATTCAGTCAGTAGCTTCAAACATTTCTGGTATATGAAAAACATGTTTTTCAATGGCAAAAATCAATGAATATTGTAAATGCACAAACAGTAATATCTCCACATTGCACGGTGCAATTCTGAAATTTTTAGCTTTTTCCTGCTAATCCTAGCATGATAAAGAAGATTCAAAGAGAGTGAGATGCCAGCTCCTTTCATTCAGTCAGTAGCTTCAAACATTTCTGGTATATGAAAAACATGTTTTTCAATGGCAAAAATCAATGAATATTGTAAATGCACAAACAGTAATATCTCCACATTGCACGGTGCAATTCTGAAATTTTTAGCTTTTTCCTGTTAATCCTAGCATGATAAAGAAGATTCAAAGAGAGTGAGATGCCAGCTCCTTTCATTCAGTCAGTAGCTTCAAACATTTCTGGTATATGAAAAACATGTTTTTCAATTGCAAAAATCAATGAATATTGTAAATGCACAAACAGTAATATCTCCACATTGCAAGGTGCAATTCTGAAATTTTTAGCTTTTTCCTGTTAATCCTAGCATGATAAAGAAGATTCAAAGAGAGTGAGATGCCAGCTCCTTTCATTCAGTCAGTAGCTTCAAACATTTCTGGTATATGAAAAACATGTTTTTCAATGGCAAAAATCAATGAATATTGTAAATGCACAAACAGTAATATCTCCACATTGCACGGTGCAATTCTGAAATTTTTTGCTTTTTCCTGTTAATCCTAGCATGATAAAGAAGATTCAAAGAGAGTGAGATGCCAGCTCCTTTCATTCAGTCAGTAGCTTCAAACATTTCTGGACGTTTTTCAATGGCAAAAATCAATGAATATTGTAAATGCACAAACAGTAATATCTCCACATTGCACGGTGCAATTCTGAAATTTTTTGCTTTTTCCTGTTAATCCTAGCATGATAAAGAAGATTCAAAGAGAGTGAGATGCCAGCTCCTTTCATTCAGTCAGTAGCTTCAAACATTTCTGGACGTTTTTCAATGGCAAAAATCAATGAATATTGTAAATGCACAAACAGTAATATCTCCACATTGCACGGTGCAATTCTGAAATTTTTAGCTTTTTCCTGTTAATCCTAGCATGATAAAGAAGATTCAAAGCGAGTGAGATGCCAGCTCCTTTCATTCAGTCAGTAGCTTCAAACATTTCTGGTATATGAAAAACATGTTTTTCAATGGCAAAAATCAATGAATATTGTAAATGCACAAACAGTAATATCTCCACATTGCACGGTGCAATTCTGAAATTTTTAGCTTTTTCCTGCTAATCCTAGCATGATAAAGAAGATTCAAAGAGAGTGAGATGCCAGCTCCTTTCATTCAGTCAGTAGCTTCAAACATTTCTGGTATATGAAAAACATGTTTTTCAATGGCAAAAATCAATGAATATTGTAAATGCACAAACAGTAATATCTCCACATTGCACGGTGCAATTCTGAAATTTTTTGCTTTTTCCTGTTAATCCTAGCATGATAAAGAAGATTCAAAGAGAGTGAGATGCCAGCTCCTTTCATTCAGTCAGTAGCTTCAAACATTTCTGGTATATGAAAAACATGTTTTTCAATGGCAAAAATCAATGAATATTGTAAATGCACAAACAGTAATATCTCCACATTGCAAGGTGCAATTCTGAAATTTTTTGCTTTTTCCTGTTAATCCTAGCATGATAAAGAAGATTCAAAGAGAGTGAGATGCCAGCTCCTTTCATTCAGTCAGTAGCTTCAAACATTTCTGGTATATGAAAAACATGTTTTTCAATGGCAAAAATCAATGAATATTGTAAATGCACAAACAGTAATATCTCCACATTGCACGGTGCAATTCTGAAATTTTTAGCTTTTTCCTGTTAATCCTAGCATGATAAAGAAGATTCAAAGAGAGTGAGATGCCAGCTCCTTTCATTCAGTCAGTAGCTTCAAACATTTCTGGTATATGAAAAACATGTTTTTCAATGGCAAAAATCAATGAATATTGTAAATGCACAAACAGTAATATCTCCACATTGCACGGTGCAATTCTGAAATTTTTTGCTTTTTCCTGCTAATCCTAGCATGATAAAGAAGATTCAAAGAGAGTGAGATGCCAGCTCCTTTCATTCAGTCAGTAGCTTCAAACATTTCTGGTATATGAAAAACATGTTTTTCAATGGCAAAAATCAATGAATATTGTAAATGCACAAACAGTAATATCTCCACATTGCACGGTGCAATTCTGAAATTTTTTGCTTTTTCCTGCTAATCCTAGCATGATAAAGAAGATTCAAAGAGAGTGAGATGCCAGCTCCTTTCATTCAGTCAGTAGCTTCAAACATTTCTGGTATATGAAAAACATGTTTTTCAATGGCAAAAATCAATGAATATTGTAAATGCACAAACAGTAATATCTCCACATTGCACGGTGCAATTCTGAAATTTTTAGCTTTTTCCTGCTAATCCTAGCATGATAAAGAAGATTCAAAGAGAGTGAGATGCCAGCTCCTTTCATTCAGTCAGTAGCTTCAAACATTTCTGGTATATGAAAAACATGTTTTTCAATGGCAAAAATCAATGAATATTGTAAATGCACAAACAGTAATATCTCCACATTGCACGGTGCAATTCTGAAATTTTTAGCTTTTTCCTGTTAATCCTAGCATGATAAAGAAGATTCAAAGAGAGTGAGATGCCAGCTCCTTTCATTCAGTCAGTAGCTTCAAACATTTCTGGTATATGAAAAACATGTTTTTCAATGGCAAAAATCAATGAATATTGTAAATGCACAAACAGTAATATCTCCACATTGCACGGTGCAATTCTGAAATTTTTTGCTTTTTCCTGCTAATCCTAGCATGATAAAGAAGATTCAAAGAGAGTGAGATGCCAGCTCCTTTCATTCAGTCAGTAGCTTCAAACATTTCTGGACGTTTTTCAATGGCAAAAATCAATGAATATTGTAAATGCACAAACAGTAATATCTCCACATTGCACGGTGCAATTCTGAAATTTTTAGCTTTTTCCTGTTAATCCTAGCATGATAAAGAAGATTCAAAGAGAGTGAGATGCCAGCTCCTTTCATTCAGTCAGTAGCTTCAAACATTTCTGGTATATGAAAAACATGTTTTTCAATGGCAAAAATCAATGAATATTGTAAATGCACAAACAGTAATATCTCCACATTGCACGGTGCAATTCTGAAATTTTTAGCTTTTTCCTGCTAATCCTAGCATGATAAAGAAGATTCAAAGAGAGTGAGATGCCAGCTCCTTTCATTCAGTCAGTAGCTTCAAACATTTCTGGTATATGAAAAACATGTTTTTCAATGGCAAAAATCAATGAATATTGTAAATGCACAAACAGTAATATCTCCACATTGCACGGTGCAATTCTGAAATTTTTTGCTTTTTCCTGTTAATCCTAGCATGATAAAGAAGATTCAAAGAGAGTGAGATGCCAGCTCCTTTCATTCAGTCAGTAGCTTCAAACATTTCTGGTATATGAAAAACATGTTTTTCAATGGCAAAAATCAATGAATATTGTAAATGCACAAACAGTAATATCTCCACATTGCAAGGTGCAATTCTGAAATTTTTTGCTTTTTCCTGTTAATCCTAGCATGATAAAGAAGATTCAAAGAGAGTGAGATGCCAGCTCCTTTCATTCAGTCAGTAGCTTCAAACATTTCTGGTATATGAAAAACATGTTTTTCAATGGCAAAAATCAATGAATATTGTAAATGCACAAACAGTAATATCTCCACATTGCACGGTGCAATTCTGAAATTTTTAGCTTTTTCCTGTTAATCCTAGCATGATAAAGAAGATTCAAAGAGAGTGAGATGCCAGCTCCTTTCATTCAGTCAGTAGCTTCAAACATTTCTGGTATATGAAAAACATGTTTTTCAATGGCAAAAATCAATGAATATTGTAAATGCACAAACAGTAATATCTCCACATTGCACGGTGCAATTCTGAAATTTTTTGCTTTTTCCTGCTAATCCTAGCATGATAAAGAAGATTCAAAGAGAGTGAGATGCCAGCTCCTTTCATTCAGTCAGTAGCTTCAAACATTTCTGGTATATGAAAAACATGTTTTTCAATGGCAAAAATCAATGAATATTGTAAATGCACAAACAGTAATATCTCCACATTGCACGGTGCAATTCTGAAATTTTTTGCTTTTTCCTGCTAATCCTAGCATGATAAAGAAGATTCAAAGAGAGTGAGATGCCAGCTCCTTTCATTCAGTCAGTAGCTTCAAACATTTCTGGTATATGAAAAACATGTTTTTCAATGGCAAAAATCAATGAATATTGTAAATGCACAAACAGTAATATCTCCACATTGCACAGTGCAATTCTGAAATTTTTTGCTTTTTCCTGTTAATCCTAGCATGATAAAGAAGATTCAAAGAGAGTGAGATGCCAGCTCCTTTCATTCAGTCAGTAGCTTCAAACATTTCTGGACGTTTTTCAATGGCAAAAATCAATGAATATTGTAAATGCACAAACAGTAATATCTCCACATTGCACGGTGCAATTCTGAAATTTTTTGCTTTTTCCTGCTAATCCTAGCATGATAAAGAAGATTCAAAGAGAGTGAGATGCCAGCTCCTTTCATTCAGTCAGTAGCTTCAAACATTTCTGGTATATGAAAAACATGTTTTTCAATGGCAAAAATCAATGAATATTGTAAATGCACAAACAGTAATATCTCCACATTGCACGGTGCAATTCTGAAATTTTTAGCTTTTTCCTGTTAATCCTAGCATGATAAAGAAGATTCAAAGAGAGTGAGATGCCAGCTCCTTTCATTCAGTCAGTAGCTTCAAACATTTCTGGTATATGAAAAACATGTTTTTCAATGGCAAAAATCAATGAATATTGTAAATGCACAAACAGTAATATCTCCACATTGCACGGTGCAATTCTGAAATTTTTTGCTTTTTCCTGTTAATCCTAGCATGATAAAGAAGATTCAAAGAGAGTGAGATGCCAGCTCCTTTCATTCAGTCAGTAGCTTCAAACATTTCTGGACGTTTTTCAATGGCAAAAATCAATGAATATTGTAAATGCACAAACAGTAATATCTCCACATTGCACGGTGCAATTCTGAAATTTTTTGCTTTTTCCTGTTAATCCTAGCATGATAAAGAAGATTCAAAGAGAGTGAGATGCCAGCTCCTTTCATTCAGTCAGTAGCTTCAAACATTTCTGGTATATGAAAAACGTTTTTCAATGGCAAAAATCAATGAATATTGTAAATGCACAAACAGTAATATCTCCACATTGCAAGGTGCAATTCTGAAATTTTTAGCTTTTTCCTGTTAATCCTAGCATGATAAAGAAGATTCAAAGAGAGTGAGATGCCAGCTCCTTTCATTCAGTCAGTAGCTTCAAACATTTCTGGTATATGAAAAACATGTTTTTCAATGGCAAAAATCAATGAATATTGTAAATGCACAAACAGTAATATCTCCACATTGCACGGTGCAATTCTGAAATTTTTTGCTTTTTCCTGCTAATCCTAGCATGATAAAGAAGATTCAAAGAGAGTGAGATGCCAGCTCCTTTCATTCAGTCAGTAGCTTCAAACATTTCTGGTATATGAAAAACATGTTTTTCAATGGCAAAAATCAATGAATATTGTAAATGCACAAACAGTAATATCTCCACATTGCACGGTGCAATTCTGAAATTTTTAGCTTTTTCCTGTTAATCCTAGCATGATAAAGAAGATTCAAAGAGAGTGAGATGCCAGCTCCTTTCATTCAGTCAGTAGCTTCAAACATTTCTGGTATATGAAAAACATGTTTTTCAATGGCAAAAATCAATGAATATTGTAAATGCACAAACAGTAATATCTCCACATTGCAAGGTGCAATTCTGAAATTTTTAGCTTTTTCCTGTTAATCCTAGCATGATAAAGAAGATTCAAAGAGAGTGAGATGCCAGCTCCTTTCATTCAGTCAGTAGCTTCAAACATTTCTGGTATATGAAAAACATGTTTTTCAATGGCAAAAATCAATGAATATTGTAAATGCACAAACAGTAATATCTCCACATTGCACGGTGCAATTCTGAAATTTTTTGCTTTTTCCTGTTAATCCTAGCATGATAAAGAAGATTCAAAGAGAGTGAGATGCCAGCTCCTTTCATTCAGTCAGTAGCTTCAAACATTTCTGGACGTTTTTCAATGGCAAAAATCAATGAATATTGTAAATGCACAAACAGTAATATCTCCACATTGCACGGTGCAATTCTGAAATTTTTTGCTTTTTCCTGTTAATCCTAGCATGATAAAGAAGATTCAAAGAGAGTGAGATGCCAGCTCCTTTCATTCAGTCAGTAGCTTCAAACATTTCTGGTATATGAAAAACATGTTTTTCAATGGCAAAAATCAATGAATATTGTAAATGCACAAACAGTAATATCTCCACATTGCACGGTGCAATTCTGAAATTTTTTGCTTTTTCCTGCTAATCCTAGCATGATAAAGAAGATTCAAAGAGAGTGAGATGCCAGCTCCTTTCATTCAGTCAGTAGCTTCAAACATTTCTGGTATATGAAAAACATGTTTTTCAATGGCAAAAATCAATGAATATTGTAAATGCACAAACAGTAATATCTCCACATTGCACGGTGCAATTCTGAAATTTTTTGCTTTTTCCTGTTAATCCTAGCATGATAAAGAAGATTCAAAGAGAGTGAGATGCCAGCTCCTTTCATTCAGTCAGTAGCTTCAAACATTTCTGGACGTTTTTCAATGGCAAAAATCAATGAATATTGTAAATGCACAAACAGTAATATCTCCACATTGCACGGTGCAATTCTGAAATTTTTAGCTTTTTCCTGTTAATCCTAGCATGATATAGAAGATTCAAAGAGAGTGAGATGCCAGCTCCTTTCATTCAGTCAGTAGCTTCAAACATTTCTGGTATATGAAAAACATGTTTTTCAATGGCAAAAATCAATGAATATTGTAAATGCACAAACAGTAATATCTCCACATTGCACGGTGCAATTCTGAAATTTTTAGCTTTTTCCTGTTAATCCTAGCATGATAAAGAAGATTCAAAGAGAGAGAGATGCCAGCTCCTTTCATTCAGTCAGTAGCTTCAAACATTTCTGGTATATGAAAAACATGTTTTTCAATGGCAAAAATCAATGAATATTGTAAATGCACAAACAGTAATATCTCCACATTGCAAGGTGCAATTCTGAAATTTTTAGCTTTTTCCTGCTAATCCTAGCATGATAAAGAAGATTCAAAGAGAGTGAGATGCCAGCTCCTTTCATTCAGTCAGTAGCTTCAAACATTTCTGGACGTTTTTCAATGGCAAAAATCAATGAATATTGTAAATGCACAAACAGTAATATCTCCACATTGCAAGGTGCAATTCTGAAATTTTTAGCTTTTTCCTGCTAATCCTAGCATGATAAAGAAGATTCAAAGAGAGTGAGGTGCCAGCCCTTTCATTCAGTCAGTAGCTTCAAACATTTCTGGTATATGAAAAACGTTTTTCAATGGCAAAAATCAATGAATATTGTAAATGCACAAACAGTAATATCTCCACATTGCACGGTGCAATTCTGAAATTTTTAGCTTTTTCCTGTTAATCCTAGCATGATAAAGAAGATTCAAAGAGAGTGAGATGCCAGCTCCTTTCATTCAGTCAGTAGCTTCAAACATTTCTGGTATATGAAAAACATGTTTTTCAATGGCAAAAATCAATGAATATTGTAAATGCACAAACAGTAATATCTCCACATTGCACGGTGCAATTCTGAAATTTTTAGCTTTTTCCTGTTAATCCTAGCATGATAAAGAAGATTCAAAGAGAGTGAGATGTCAGCTCCTTTCATTCAGTCAGTAGCTTCAAACATTTCTGGTATATGAAAAACATGTTTTTCAATGGCAAAAATCAATGAATATTGTAAATGCACAAACAGTAATATCTCCACATTGCAAGGTGCAATTCTGAAATTTTTTGCTTTTTCCTGCTAATCCTAGCATGATAAAGAAGATTCAAAGAGAGTGAGATGCCAGCTCCTTTCATTCAGTCAGTAGCTTCAAACATTTCTGGTATATGAAAAACATGTTTTTCAATGGCAAAAATCAATGAATATTGTAAATGCACAAACAGTAATATCTCCACATTGCACGGTGCAATTCTGAAATTTTTTGCTTTTTCCTGTTAATCCTAGCATGATAAAGAAGATTCAAAGAGAGTGAGATGCCAGCTCCTTTCATTCAGTCAGTAGCTTCAAACATTTCTGGACGTTTTTCAATGGCAAAAATCAATGAATATTGTAAATGCACAAACAGTAATATCTCCACATTGCACGGTGCAATTCTGAAATTTTTAGCTTTTTCCTGTTAATCCTAGCATGATAAAGAAGATTCAAAGAGAGTGAGATGCCAGCTCCTTTCATTCAGTCAGTAGCTTCAAACATTTCTGGTATATGAAAAACATGTTTTTCAATGGCAAAAATCAATGAATATTGTAAATGCACAAACAGTAATATCTCCACATTGCACGGTGCAATTCTGAAATTTTTAGCTTTTTCCTGCTAATCCTAGCATGATAAAGAAGATTCAAAGAGAGTGAGATGCCAGCTCCTTTCATTCAGTCAGTAGCTTCAAACATTTCTGGTATATGAAAAACATGTTTTTCAATGGCAAAAATCAATGAATATTGTAAATGCACAAACAGTAATATCTCCACATTGCACGGTGCAATTCTGAAATTTTTTGCTTTTTCCTGTTAATCCTAGCATGATAAAGAAGATTCAAAGAGAGTGAGATGCCAGCTCCTTTCATTCAGTCAGTAGCTTCAAACATTTCTGGTATATGAAAAACATGTTTTTCAATGGCAAAAATCAATGAATATTGTAAATGCACAAACAGTAATATCTCCACATTGCAAGGTGCAATTCTGAAATTTTTTGCTTTTTCCTGTTAATCCTAGCATGATAAAGAAGATTCAAAGAGAGTGAGATGCCAGCTCCTTTCATTCAGTCAGTAGCTTCAAACATTTCTGGTATATGAAAAACATGTTTTTCAATGGCAAAAATCAATGAATATTGTAAATGCACAAACAGTAATATCTCCACATTGCACGGTGCAATTCTGAAATTTTTAGCTTTTTCCTGTTAATCCTAGCATGATAAAGAAGATTCAAAGAGAGTGAGATGCCAGCTCCTTTCATTCAGTCAGTAGCTTCAAACATTTCTGGTATATGAAAAACATGTTTTTCAATGGCAAAAATCAATGAATATTGTAAATGCACAAACAGTAATATCTCCACATTGCACGGTGCAATTCTGAAATTTTTTGCTTTTTCCTGCTAATCCTAGCATGATAAAGAAGATTCAAAGAGAGTGAGATGCCAGCTCCTTTCATTCAGTCAGTAGCTTCAAACATTTCTGGTATATGAAAAACATGTTTTTCAATGGCAAAAATCAATGAATATTGTAAATGCACAAACAGTAATATCTCCACATTGCACGGTGCAATTCTGAAATTTTTAGCTTTTTCCTGCTAATCCTAGCATGATAAAGAAGATTCAAAGAGAGTGAGATGCCAGCTCCTTTCATTCAGTCAGTAGCTTCAAACATTTCTGGTATATGAAAAACATGTTTTTCAATGGCAAAAATCAATGAATATTGTAAATGCACAAACAGTAATATCTCCACATTGCACAGTGCAATTCTGAAATTTTTTGCTTTTTCCTGTTAATCCTAGCATGATAAAGAAGATTCAAAGAGAGTGAGATGCCAGCTCCTTTCATTCAGTCAGTAGCTTCAAACATTTCTGGACGTTTTTCAATGGCAAAAATCAATGAATATTGTAAATGCACAAACAGTAATATCTCCACATTGCACGGTGCAATTCTGAAATTTTTTGCTTTTTCCTGCTAATCCTAGCATGATAAAGAAGATTCAAAGAGAGTGAGATGCCAGCTCCTTTCATTCAGTCAGTAGCTTCAAACATTTCTGGTATATGAAAAACATGTTTTTCAATGGCAAAAATCAATGAATATTGTAAATGCACAAACAGTAATATCTCCACATTGCACGGTGCAATTCTGAAATTTTTAGCTTTTTCCTGTTAATCCTAGCATGATAAAGAAGATTCAAAGAGAGTGAGATGCCAGCTCCTTTCATTCAGTCAGTAGCTTCAAACATTTCTGGTATATGAAAAACATGTTTTTCAATGGCAAAAATCAATGAATATTGTAAATGCACAAACAGTAATATCTCCACATTGCACGGTGCAATTCTGAAATTTTTTGCTTTTTCCTGTTAATCCTAGCATGATAAAGAAGATTCAAAGAGAGTGAGATGCCAGCTCCTTTCATTCAGTCAGTAGCTTCAAACATTTCTGGACGTTTTTCAATGGCAAAAATCAATGAATATTGTAAATGCACAAACAGTAATATCTCCACATTGCACGGTGCAATTCTGAAATTTTTTGCTTTTTCCTGTTAATCCTAGCATGATAAAGAAGATTCAAAGAGAGTGAGATGCCAGTTCCTTTCATTCAGTCAGTAGCTTCAAACATTTCTGGTATATGAAAAACGTTTTTCAATGGCAAAAATCAATGAATATTGTAAATGCACAAACAGTAATATCTCCACATTGCAAGGTGCAATTCTGAAATTTTTAGCTTTTTCCTGTTAATCCTAGCATGATAAAGAAGATTCAAAGAGAGTGAGATGCCAGCTCCTTTCATTCAGTCAGTAGCTTCAAACATTTCTGGTATATGAAAAACATGTTTTTCAATGGCAAAAATCAATGAATATTGTAAATGCACAAACAGTAATATCTCCACATTGCACGGTGCAATTCTGAAATTTTTTGCTTTTTCCTGCTAATCCTAGCATGATAAAGAAGATTCAAAGAGAGTGAGATGCCAGCTCCTTTCATTCAGTCAGTAGCTTCAAACATTTCTGGTATATGAAAAACATGTTTTTCAATGGCAAAAATCAATGAATATTGTAAATGCACAAACAGTAATATCTCCACATTGCACGGTGCAATTCTGAAATTTTTAGCTTTTTCCTGTTAATCCTAGCATGATAAAGAAGATTCAAAGAGAGTGAGATGCCAGCTCCTTTCATTCAGTCAGTAGCTTCAAACATTTCTGGTATATGAAAAACATGTTTTTCAATGGCAAAAATCAATGAATATTGTAAATGCACAAACAGTAATATCTCCACATTGCAAGGTGCAATTCTGAAATTTTTAGCTTTTTCCTGTTAATCCTAGCATGATAAAGAAGATTCAAAGAGAGTGAGATGCCAGCTCCTTTCATTCAGTCAGTAGCTTCAAACATTTCTGGTATATGAAAAACATGTTTTTCAATGGCAAAAATCAATGAATATTGTAAATGCACAAACAGTAATATCTCCACATTGCACGGTGCAATTCTGAAATTTTTTGCTTTTTCCTGTTAATCCTAGCATGATAAAGAAGATTCAAAGAGAGTGAGATGCCAGCTCCTTTCATTCAGTCAGTAGCTTCAAACATTTCTGGACGTTTTTCAATGGCAAAAATCAATGAATATTGTAAATGCACAAACAGTAATATCTCCACATTGCACGGTGCAATTCTGAAATTTTTAGCTTTTTCCTGTTAATCCTAGCATGATATAGAAGATTCAAAGAGAGTGAGATGCCAGCTCCTTTAATTCAGTCAGTAGCTTCAAACATTTCTGGTATATGAAAAACATGTTTTTCAATGGCAAAAATCAATGAATATTGTAAATGCACAAACAGTAATATCTCCACATTGCAAGGTGCAATTCTGAAATTTTTTGCTTTTTCCTGCTAATCCTAGCATGATAAAGAAGATTCAAAGAGAGTGAGATGCCAGCTCCTTTCATTCAGTCAGTAGCTTCAAACATTTCTGGTATATGAAAAACATGTTTTTCAATGGCAAAAATCAATGAATATTGTAAATGCACAAACAGTAATATCTCCACATTGCACGGTGAAATTCTGAAATTTTTAGCTTTTTCCTGTTAATCCTAGCATGATAAAGAAGATTCAAAGAGAGTGAGATGCCAGCTCCTTTCATTCAGTCAGTAGCTTCAAACATTTCTGGTATATGAAAAACATGTTTTTCAATGGCAAAAATCAATGAATATTGTAAATGCACAAACAGTAATATCTCCACATTGCAAGGTGCAATTCTGAAATTTTTAGCTTTTTCCTGCTAATCCTAGCATGATAAAGAAGATTCAAAGAGAGTGAGATGCCAGCTCCTTTCATTCAGTCAGTAGCTTCAAACATTTCTGGACGTTTTTCAATGGCAAAAATCAATGAATATTGTAAATGCACAAACAGTAATATCTCCACATTGCAAGGTGCAATTCTGAAATTTTTAGCTTTTTCCTGCTAATCCTAGCATGATAAAGAAGATTCAAAGAGAGTGAGATGCCAGCTCCTTTCATTCAGTCAGTAGCTTCAAACATTTCTGGTATATGAAAAACGTTTTTCAATGGCAAAAATCAATGAATATTGTAAATGCACAAACAGTAATATCTCCACATTGCACGGTGCAATTCTGAAATTTTTAGCTTTTTCCTGTTAATCCTAGCATGATAAAGAAGATTCAAAGAGAGTGAGATGCCAGCTCCTTTCATTCAGTCAGTAGCTTCAAACATTTCTGGTATATGAAAAACATGTTTTTCAATGGCAAAAATCAATGAATATTGTAAATGCACAAACAGTAATATCTCCACATTGCACGGTGCAATTCTGAAATTTTTAGCTTTTTCCTGTTAATCCTAGCATGATAAAGAAGATTCAAAGAGAGTGAGATGTCAGCTCCTTTCATTCAGTCAGTAGCTTCAAACATTTCTGGTATATGAAAAACATGTTTTTCAATGGCAAAAATCAATGAATATTGTAAATGCACAAACAGTAATATCTCCACATTGCAAGGTGCAATTCTGAAATTTTTTGCTTTTTCCTGCTAATCCTAGCATGATAAAGAAGATTCAAAGAGAGTGAGATGCCAGCTCCTTTCATTCAGTCAGTAGCTTCAAACATTTCTGGTATATGAAAAACATGTTTTTCAATGGCAAAAATCAATGAATATTGTAAATGCACAAACAGTAATATCTCCACATTGCACGGTGCAATTCTGAAATTTTTTGCTTTTTCCTGTTAATCCTAGCATGATAAAGAAGATTCAAAGAGAGTGAGATGCCAGCTCCTTTCATTCAGTCAGTAGCTTCAAACATTTCTGGACGTTTTTCAATGGCAAAAATCAATGAATATTGTAAATGCACAAACAGTAATATCTCCACATTGCACGGTGCAATTCTGAAATTTTTTGCTTTTTCCTGCTAATCCTAGCATGATAAAGAAGATTCAAAGAGAGTGAGATGCCAGCTCCTTTCATTCAGTCAGTAGCTTCAAACATTTCTGGTATATGAAAAACATGTTTTTCAATGGCAAAAATCAATGAATATTGTAAATGCACAAACAGTAATATCTCCACATTGCAAGGTGCAATTCTGAAATTTTTTGCTTTTTCCTGCTAATCCTAGCATGATAAAGAAGATTCAAAGAGAGTGAGATGCCAGCTCCTTTCATTCAGTCAGTAGCTTCAAACATTTCTGGTATATGAAAAACATGTTTTTCAATGGCAAAAATCAATGAATATTGTAAATGCACAAACAGTAATATCTCCACATTGCACGGTGCAATTCTGAAATTTTTTGCTTTTTCCTGTTAATCCTAGCATGATAAAGAAGATTCAAAGAGAGTGAGATGCCAGCTCCTTTCATTCAGTCAGTAGCTTCAAACATTTCTGGTATATGAAAAACATGTTTTTCAATGGCAAAAATCAATGAATATTGTAAATGCACAAACAGTAATATCTCCACATTGCAAGGTGCAATTCTGAAATTTTTTGCTTTTTCCTGTTAATCCTAGCATGATAAAGAAGATTCAAAGAGAGTGAGATGCCAGCTCCTTTCATTCAGTCAGTAGCTTCAAACATTTCTGGTATATGAAAAACATGTTTTTCAATGGCAAAAATCAATGAATATTGTAAATGCACAAACAGTAATATCTCCACATTGCACGGTGCAATTCTGAAATTTTTAGCTTTTTCCTGTTAATCCTAGCATGATAAAGAAGATTCAAAGAGAGTGAGATGCCAGCTCCTTTCATTCAGTCAGTAGCTTCAAACATTTCTGGTATATGAAAAACATGTTTTTCAATGGCAAAAATCAATGAATATTGTAAATGCACAAACAGTAATATCTCCACATTGCACGGTGCAATTCTGAAATTTTTTGCTTTTTCCTGCTAATCCTAGCATGATAAAGAAGATTCAAAGAGAGTGAGATGCCAGCTCCTTTCATTCAGTCAGTAGCTTCAAACATTTCTGGTATATGAAAAACATGTTTTTCAATGGCAAAAATCAATGAATATTGTAAATGCACAAACAGTAATATCTCCACATTGCACGGTGCAATTCTGAAATTTTTTGCTTTTTCCTGCTAATCCTAGCATGATAAAGAAGATTCAAAGAGAGTGAGATGCCAGCTCCTTTCATTCAGTCAGTAGCTTCAAACATTTCTGGTATATGAAAAACATGTTTTTCAATGGCAAAAATCAATGAATATTGTAAATGCACAAACAGTAATATCTCCACATTGCACAGTGCAATTCTGAAATTTTTTGCTTTTTCCTGTTAATCCTAGCATGATAAAGAAGATTCAAAGAGAGTGAGATGCCAGCTCCTTTCATTCAGTCAGTAGCTTCAAACATTTCTGGACGTTTTTCAATGGCAAAAATCAATGAATATTGTAAATGCACAAACAGTAATATCTCCACATTGCACGGTGCAATTCTGAAATTTTTTGCTTTTTCCTGCTAATCCTAGCATGATAAAGAAGATTCAAAGAGAGTGAGATGCCAGCTCCTTTCATTCAGTCAGTAGCTTCAAACATTTCTGGTATATGAAAAACATGTTTTTCAATGGCAAAAATCAATGAATATTGTAAATGCACAAACAGTAATATCTCCACATTGCACGGTGCAATTCTGAAATTTTTAGCTTTTTCCTGTTAATCCTAGCATGATAAAGAAGATTCAAAGAGAGTGAGATGCCAGCTCCTTTCATTCAGTCAGTAGCTTCAAACATTTCTGGTATATGAAAAACATGTTTTTCAATGGCAAAAATCAATGAATATTGTAAATGCACAAACAGTAATATCTCCACATTGCACGGTGCAATTCTGAAATTTTTTGCTTTTTCCTGTTAATCCTAGCATGATAAAGAAGATTCAAAGAGAGTGAGATGCCAGCTCCTTTCATTCAGTCAGTAGCTTCAAACATTTCTGGACGTTTTTCAATGGCAAAAATCAATGAATATTGTAAATGCACAAACAGTAATATCTCCACATTGCACGGTGCAATTCTGAAATTTTTTGCTTTTTCCTGTTAATCCTAGCATGATAAAGAAGATTCAAAGAGAGTGAGATGCCAGCTCCTTTCATTCAGTCAGTAGCTTCAAACATTTCTGGTATATGAAAAACGTTTTTCAATGGCAAAAATCAATGAATATTGTAAATGCACAAACAGTAATATCTCCACATTGCAAGGTGCAATTCTGAAATTTTTAGCTTTTTCCTGTTAATCCTAGCATGATAAAGAAGATTCAAAGAGAGTGAGATGCCAGCTCCTTTCATTCAGTCAGTAGCTTCAAACATTTCTGGTATATGAAAAACATGTTTTTCAATGGCAAAAATCAATGAATATTGTAAATGCACAAACAGTAATATCTCCACATTGCACGGTGCAATTCTGAAATTTTTTGCTTTTTCCTGCTAATCCTAGCATGATAAAGAAGATTCAAAGAGAGTGAGATGCCAGCTCCTTTCATTCAGTCAGTAGCTTCAAACATTTCTGGTATATGAAAAACATGTTTTTCAATGGCAAAAATCAATGAATATTGTAAATGCACAAACAGTAATATCTCCACATTGCACGGTGCAATTCTGAAATTTTTAGCTTTTTCCTGTTAATCCTAGCATGATAAAGAAGATTCAAAGAGAGTGAGATGCCAGCTCCTTTCATTCAGTCAGTAGCTTCAAACATTTCTGGTATATGAAAAACATGTTTTTCAATGGCAAAAATCAATGAATATTGTAAATGCACAAACAGTAATATCTCCACATTGCAAGGTGCAATTCTGAAATTTTTAGCTTTTTCCTGTTAATCCTAGCATGATAAAGAAGATTCAAAGAGAGTGAGATGCCAGCTCCTTTCATTCAGTCAGTAGCTTCAAACATTTCTGGTATATGAAAAACATGTTTTTCAATGGCAAAAATCAATGAATATTGTAAATGCACAAACAGTAATATCTCCACATTGCACGGTGCAATTCTGAAATTTTTTGCTTTTTCCTGTTAATCCTAGCATGATAAAGAAGATTCAAAGAGAGTGAGATGCCAGCTCCTTTCATTCAGTCAGTAGCTTCAAACATTTCTGGACGTTTTTCAATGGCAAAAATCAATGAATATTGTAAATGCACAAACAGTAATATCTCCACATTGCACGGTGCAATTCTGAAATTTTTTGCTTTTTCCTGTTAATCCTAGCATGATAAAGAAGATTCAAAGAGAGTGAGATGCCAGCTCCTTTCATTCAGTCAGTAGCTTCAAACATTTCTGGTATATGAAAAACATGTTTTTCAATGGCAAAAATCAATGAATATTGTAAATGCACAAACAGTAATATCTCCACATTGCACGGTGCAATTCTGAAATTTTTTGCTTTTTCCTGCTAATCCTAGCATGATAAAGAAGATTCAAAGAGAGTGAGATGCCAGCTCCTTTCATTCAGTCAGTAGCTTCAAACATTTCTGGTATATGAAAAACATGTTTTTCAATGGCAAAAATCAATGAATATTGTAAATGCACAAACAGTAATATCTCCACATTGCACGGTGCAATTCTGAAATTTTTTGCTTTTTCCTGTTAATCCTAGCATGATAAAGAAGATTCAAAGAGAGTGAGATGCCAGCTCCTTTCATTCAGTCAGTAGCTTCAAACATTTCTGGACGTTTTTCAATGGCAAAAATCAATGAATATTGTAAATGCACAAACAGTAATATCTCCACATTGCACGGTGCAATTCTGAAAGTTTTAGCTTTTTCCTGTTAATCCTAGCATGATATAGAAGATTCAAAGAGAGTGAGATGCCAGCTCCTTTAATTCAGTCAGTAGCTTCAAACATTTCTGGTATATGAAAAACATGTTTTTCAATGGCAAAAATCAATGAATATTGTAAATGCACAAACAGTAATATCTCCACATTGCAAGGTGCAATTCTGAAATTTTTTGCTTTTTCCTGCTAATCCTAGCATGATAAAGAAGATTCAAAGAGAGTGAGATGCCAGCTCCTTTCATTCAGTCAGTAGCTTCAAACATTTCTGGTATATGAAAAACATGTTTTTCAATGGCAAAAATCAATGAATATTGTAAATGCACAAACAGTAATATCTCCACATTGCACGGTGCAATTCTGAAATTTTTAGCTTTTTCCTGTTAATCCTAGCATGATAAAGAAGATTCAAAGAGAGTGAGATGCCAGCTCCTTTCATTCAGTCAGTAGCTTCAAACATTTCTGGTATATGAAAAACATGTTTTTCAATGGCAAAAATCAATGAATATTGTAAATGCACAAACAGTAATATCTCCACATTGCAAGGTGCAATTCTGAAATTTTTAGCTTTTTCCTGCTAATCCTAGCATGATAAAGAAGATTCAAAGAGAGTGAGATGCCAGCTCCTTTCATTCAGTCAGTAGCTTCAAACATTTCTGGACGTTTTTCAATGGCAAAAATCAATGAATATTGTAAATGCACAAACAGTAATATCTCCACATTGCAAGGTGCAATTCTGAAATTTTTAGCTTTTTCCTGCTAATCCTAGCATGATAAAGAAGATTCAAAGAGAGTGAGATGCCAGCTCCTTTCATTCAGTCAGTAGCTTCAAACATTTCTGGTATATGAAAAACGTTTTTCAATGGCAAAAATCAATGAATATTGTAAATGCACAAACAGTAATATCTCCACATTGCACGGTGCAATTCTGAAATTTTTAGCTTTTTCCTGTTAATCCTAGCATGATAAAGAAGATTCAAAGAGAGTGAGATGCCAGCTCCTTTCATTCAGTCAGTAGCTTCAAACATTTCTGGACGTTTTTCAATGGCAAAAATCAATGAATATTGTAAATGCACAAACAGTAATATCTCCACATTGCACGGTGCAATTCTGAAATTTTTTGCTTTTTCCTGCTAATCCTAGCATGATAAAGAAGATTCAAAGAGAGTGAGATGCCAGCTCCTTTCATTCAGTCAGTAGCTTCAAACATTTCTGGTATATGAAAAACATGTTTTTCAATGGCAAAAATCAATGAATATTGTAAATGCACAAACAGTAATATCTCCACATTGCAAGGTGCAATTCTGAAATTTTTTGCTTTTTCCTGCTAATCCTAGCATGATAAAGAAGATTCAAAGAGAGTGAGATGCCAGCTCCTTTCATTCAGTCAGTAGCTTCAAACATTTCTGGTATATGAAAAACATGTTTTTCAATGGCAAAAATCAATGAATATTGTAAATGCACAAACAGTAATATCTCCACATTGCACGGTGCAATTCTGAAATTTTTTGCTTTTTCCTGTTAATCCTAGCATGATAAAGAAGATTCAAAGAGAGTGAGATGCCAGCTCCTTTCATTCAGTCAGTAGCTTCAAACATTTCTGGTATATGAAAAACATGTTTTTCAATGGCAAAAATCAATGAATATTGTAAATGCACAAACAGTAATATCTCCACATTGCACGGTGCAATTCTGAAATTTTTTGCTTTTTCCTGTTAATCCTAGCATGATAAAGAAGATTCAAAGAGAGTGAGATGCCAGCTCCTTTCATTCAGTCAGTAGCTTCAAACATTTCTGGTATATGAAAAACATGTTTTTCAATGGCAAAAATCAATGAATATTGTAAATGCACAAACAGTAATATCTCCACATTGCAAGGTGCAATTCTGAAATTTTTAGCTTTTTCCTGTTAATCCTAGCATGATAAAGAAGATTCAAAGAGAGTGAGATGCCAGCTCCTTTCATTCAGTCAGTAGCTTCAAACATTTCTGGTATATGAAAAACATGTTTTTCAATGGCAAAAATCAATGAATATTGTAAATGCACAAACAGTAATATCTCCACATTGCAAGGTGCAATTCTGAAATTTTTAGCTTTTTCCTGCTAATCCTAGCATGATAAAGAAGATTCAAAGAGAGTGAGATGCCAGCTCCTTTCATTCAGTCAGTAGCTTCAAACATTTCTGGACGTTTTTCAATGGCAAAAATCAATGAATATTGTAAATGCACAAACAGTAATATCTCCACATTGCAAGGTGCAATTCTGAAATTTTTAGCTTTTTCCTGCTAATCCTAGCATGATAAAGAAGATTCAAAGAGAGTGAGATGCCAGCTCCTTTCATTCAGTCAGTAGCTTCAAACATTTCTGGTATATGAAAAACGTTTTTCAATGGCAAAAATCAATGAATATTGTAAATGCACAAACAGTAATATCTCCACATTGCACGGTGCAATTCTGAAATTTTTAGCTTTTTCCTGTTAATCCTAGCATGATAAAGAAGATTCAAAGAGAGTGAGATGCCAGCTCCTTTCATTCAGTCAGTAGCTTCAAACATTTCTGGTATATGAAAAACATGTTTTTCAATGGCAAAAATCAATGAATATTGTAAATGCACAAACAGTAATATCTCCACATTGCACGGTGCAATTCTGAAATTTTTAGCTTTTTCCTGTTAATCCTAGCATGATAAAGAAGATTCAAAGAGAGTGAGATGTCAGCTCCTTTCATTCAGTCAGTAGCTTCAAACATTTCTGGTATATGAAAAACATGTTTTTCAATGGCAAAAATCAATGAATATTGTAAATGCACAAACAGTAATATCTCCACATTGCAAGGTGCAATTCTGAAATTTTTTGCTTTTTCCTGCTAATCCTAGCATGATAAAGAAGATTCAAAGAGAGTGAGATGCCAGCTCCTTTCATTCAGTCAGTAGCTTCAAACATTTCTGGTATATGAAAAACATGTTTTTCAATGGCAAAAATCAATGAATATTGTAAATGCACAAACAGTAATATCTCCACATTGCACGGTGCAATTCTGAAATTTTTTGCTTTTTCCTGTTAATCCTAGCATGATAAAGAAGATTCAAAGAGAGTGAGATGCCAGCTCCTTTCATTCAGTCAGTAGCTTCAAACATTTCTGGACGTTTTTCAATGGCAAAAATCAATGAATATTGTAAATGCACAAACAGTAATATCTCCACATTGCACGGTGCAATTCTGAAATTTTTTGCTTTTTCCTGCTAATCCTAGCATGATAAAGAAGATTCAAAGAGAGTGAGATGCCAGCTCCTTTCATTCAGTCAGTAGCTTCAAACATTTCTGGTATATGAAAAACATGTTTTTCAATGGCAAAAATCAATGAATATTGTAAATGCACAAACAGTAATATCTCCACATTGCAAGGTGCAATTCTGAAATTTTTTGCTTTTTCCTGCTAATCCTAGCATGATAAAGAAGATTCAAAGAGAGTGAGATGCCAGCTCCTTTCATTCAGTCAGTAGCTTCAAACATTTCTGGTATATGAAAAACATGTTTTTCAATGGCAAAAATCAATGAATATTGTAAATGCACAAACAGTAATATCTCCACATTGCACGGTGCAATTCTGAAATTTTTTGCTTTTTCCTGTTAATCCTAGCATGATAAAGAAGATTCAAAGAGAGTGAGATGCCAGCTCCTTTCATTCAGTCAGTAGCTTCAAACATTTCTGGTATATGAAAAACATGTTTTTCAATGGCAAAAATCAATGAATATTGTAAATGCACAAACAGTAATATCTCCACATTGCACGGTGCAATTCTGAAATTTTTTGCTTTTTCCTGTTAATCCTAGCATGATAAAGAAGATTCAAAGAGAGTGAGATGCCAGCTCCTTTCATTCAGTCAGTAGCTTCAAACATTTCTGGTATATGAAAAACATGTTTTTCAATGGCAAAAATCAATGAATATTGTAAATGCACAAACAGTAATATCTCCACATTGCAAGGTGCAATTCTGAAATTTTTAGCTTTTTCCTGTTAATCCTAGCATGATAAAGAAGATTCAAAGAGAGTGAGATGCCAGCTCCTTTCATTCAGTCAGTAGCTTCAAACATTTCTGGTATATGAAAAACATGTTTTTCAATGGCAAAAATCAATGAATATTGTAAATGCACAAACAGTAATATCTCCACATTGCACGGTGCAATTCTGAAATTTTTAGCTTTTTCCTGTTAATCCTAGCATGATAAAGAAGATTCAAAGAGAGTGAGATGCCAGCTCCTTTCATTCAGTCAGTAGCTTCAAACATTTCTGGTATATGAAAAACATGTTTTTCAATGGCAAAAATCAATGAATATTGTAAATGCACAAACAGTAATATCTCCACATTGCAAGGTGCAATTCTGAAATTTTTTGCTTTTTCCTGCTAATCCTAGCATGATAAAGAAGATTCAAAGAGAGTGAGATGCCAGCTCCTTTCATTCAGTCAGTAGCTTCAAACATTTCTGGTATATGAAAAACATGTTTTTCAATGGCAAAAATCAATGAATATTGTAAATGCACAAACAGTAATATCTCCACATTGCACGGTGCAATTCTGAAATTTTTTGCTTTTTCCTGTTAATCCTAGCATGATAAAGAAGATTCAAAGAGAGTGAGATGCCAGCTCCTTTCATTCAGTCAGTAGCTTCAAACATTTCTGGTATATGAAAAACATGTTTTTCAATGGCAAAAATCAATGAATATTGTAAATGCACAAACAGTAATATCTCCACATTGCAAGGTGCAATTCTGAAATTTTTTGCTTTTTCCTGCTAATCCTAGCATGATAAAGAAGATTCAAAGAGAGTGAGATGCCAGCTCCTTTCATTCAGTCAGTAGCTTCAAACATTTCTGGTATATGAAAAACATGTTTTTCAATGGCAAAAATCAATGAATATTGTAAATGCACAAACAGTAATATCTCCACATTGCACGGTGCAATTCTGAAATTTTTAGCTTTTTCCTGTTAATCCTAGCATGATAAAGAAGATTCAAAGAGAGTGAGATGCCAGCTCCTTTCATTCAGTCAGTAGCTTCAAACATTTCTGGTATATGAAAAACATGTTTTTCAATAGCAAAAATCAATGAATATTGTAAATGCACAAACAGTAATATCTCCACATTGCAAGGTGCAATTCTGAAATTTTTTGCTTTTTCCTGCTAATCCTAGCATGATAAAGAAGATTCAAAGAGAGTGAGATGCCAGCTCCTTTCATTCAGTCAGTAGCTTCAAACATTTCTGGTATATGAAAAACATGTTTTTCAATGGCAAAAATCAATGAATATTGTAAATGCACAAACAGTAATATCTCCACATTGCACGGTGCAATTCTGAAATTTTTAGCTTTTTCCTGTTAATCCTAGCATGATAAAGAAGATTCAAAGAGAGTGAGATGCCAGCTCCTTTCATTCAGTCAGTAGCTTCAAACATTTCTGGTATATGAAAAACATGTTTTTCAATGGCAAAAATCAATGAATATTGTAAATGCACAAACAGTAATATCTCCACATTGCAAGGTGCAATTCTGAAATTTTTTGCTTTTTCCTGCTAATCCTAGCATGATAAAGAAGATTCAAAGAGAGTGAGATGCCAGCTCCTTTCATTCAGTCAGTAGCTTCAAACATTTCTGGTATATGAAAAACATGTTTTTCAATGGCAAAAATCAATGAATATTGTAAATGCACAAACAGTAATATCTCCACATTGCACGGTGCAATTCTGAAATTTTTAGCTTTTTCCTGTTAATCCTAGCATGATAAAGAAGATTCAAAGAGAGTGAGATGCCAGCTCCTTTCATTCAGTCAGTAGCTTCAAACATTTCTGGTATATGAAAAACATGTTTTTCAATGGCAAAAATCAATGAATATTGTAAATGCACAAACAGTAATATCTCCACATTGCAAGGTGCAATTCTGAAATTTTTAGCTTTTTCCTGCTAATCCTAGCATGATAAAGAAGATTCAAAGAGAGTGAGATGCCAGCTCCTTTCATTCAGTCAGTAGCTTCAAACATTTCTGGTATATGAAAAACATGTTTTTCAATGGCAAAAATCAATGAATATTGTAAATGCACAAACAGTAATATCTCCACATTGCAAGGTGCAATTCTGAAATTTTTTGCTTTTTCCTGCTAATCCTAGCATGATAAAGAAGATTCAAAGAGAGTGAGATGCCAGCTCCTTTCATTCAGTCAGTAGCTTCAAACATTTCTGGTATATGAAAAACATGTTTTTCAATGGCAAAAATCAATGAATATTGTAAATGCACAAACAGTAATATCTCCACATTGCACGGTGCAATTCTGAAATTTTTAGCTTTTTCCTGTTAATCCTAGCATGATAAAGAAGATTCAAAGAGAGTGAGATGCCAGCTCCTTTCATTCAGTCAGTAGCTTCAAACATTTCTGGACGTTTTTCAATGGCAAAAATCAATGAATATTGTAAATGCACAAACAGTAATATCTCCACATTGCACGGTGCAATTCTGAAATTTTTAGCTTTTTCCTGTTAATCCTAGCATGATAAAGAAGATTCAAAGAGAGTGAGATGCCAGCTCCTTTCATTCAGTCAGTAGCTTCAAACATTTCTGGTATATGAAAAACATGTTTTTCAATGGCAAAAATCAATGAATATTGTAAATGCACAAACTGTAATATCTCCACATTGCAAGGTGCAATTCTGAAATTTTTAGCTTTTTCCTGTTAATCCTAGCATGATAAAGAAGATTCAAAGAGAGTGAGATGCCAGCTCCTTTCATTCAGTCAGTAGCTTCAAACATTTCTGGTATATGAAAAACATGTTTTTCAATGGCAAAAATCAATGAATATTGTAAATGCACAAACAGTAATATCTTCTCATTGCAAGGTGCAATTCTGAAATTTTTAGCTTTTTCCTGTTAATCCTAGCATGATAAAGAAGATTCAAAGAGAGTGAGATGCCAACTCCTTTCATTCAGTCAGTAGCTTCAAACATTTCTGGACGTTTTTCAATGGCAAAAATCAATGAATATTGTAAATGCACAAACAGTAATATCTCCACATTGCAAGGTGCAATTCTGAAATTTTTAGCTTTTTCCTGTTAATCCTAGCATGATAAAGAAGATTCAAAGAGAGTGAGATGCCAGCTCCTTTCATTCAGTCAGTAGCTTCAAACATTTCTGGACGTTTTTCAATGGCAAAAATCAATGAATATTGTAAATGCACAAACAGTAATATCTCCACATTGCACGGTGCAATTCTGAAATTTTTAGCTTTTTCCTGTTAATCCTAGCATGATAAAGAAGATTCAAAGAGAGTGAGATGCCAGCTCCTTTCATTCAGTCAGTAGCTTCAAACATTTCTGGACGTTTTTCAATGGCAAAAATCAATGAATATTGTAAATGCACAAACAGTAATATCTCCACATTGCAAGGTGCAATTCTGAAATTTTTAGCTTTTTCCTGTTAATCCTAGCATGATAAAGAAGATTCAAAGAGAGTGAGATGCCAGCTCCTTTCATTCAGTCAGTAGCTTCAAACATTTCTGGACGTTTTTCAATGGCAAAAATCAATGAATATTGTAAATGCACAAACAGTAATATCTCCACATTGCACGGTGCAATTCTGAAATTTTTAGCTTTTTCCTGTTAATCCTAGCATGATAAAGAAGATTCAAAGAGAGTGAGATGCCAGCTCCTTTCATTCAGTCAGTAGCTTCAAACATTTCTGGACGTTTTTCAATGGCAAAAATCAATGAATATTGTAAATGCACAAACAGTAATATCTCCACATTGCACGGTGCAATTCTGAAATTTTTTGCTTTTTCCTGCTAATCCTAGCATGATAAAGAAGATTCAAAGAGAGTGAGATGCCAGCTCCTTTCATTCAGTCAGTAGCTTCAAACATTTCTGGTATATGAAAAACATGTTTTTCAATGGCAAAAATCAATGAATATTGTAAATGCACAAACAGTAATATCTCCACATTGCAAGGTGCAATTCTGAAATTTTTTGCTTTTTCCTGCTAATCCTAGCATGATAAAGAAGATTCAAAGAGAGTGAGATGCCAGCTCCTTTCATTCAGTCAGTAGCTTCAAACATTTCTGGTATATGAAAAACATGTTTTTCAATGGCAAAAATCAATGAATATTGTAAATGCACAAACAGTAATATCTCCACATTGCAAGGTGCAATTCTGAAATTTTTAGCTTTTTCCTGTTAATCCTAGCATGATAAAGAAGATTCAAAGAGAGTGAGATGCCAGCTCCTTTCATTCAGTCAGTAGCTTCAAACATTTCTGGACGTTTTTCAATGGCAAAAATCAATGAATATTGTAAATGCACAAACAGTAATATCTCCACATTGCACGGTGCAATTCTGAAATTTTTAGCTTTTTCCTGTTAATCCTAGCATGATAAAGAAGATTCAAAGAGAGTGAGATGCCAGCTCCTTTCATTCAGTCAGTAGCTTCAAACATTTCTGGTATATGAAAAACATGTTTTTCAATGGCAAAAATCAATGAATATTGTAAATGCACAAACAGTAATATCTCCACATTGCAAGGTGCAATTCTGAAATTTTTAGCTTTTTCCTGTTAATCCTAGCATGATAAAGAAGATTCAAAGAGAGTGAGATGCCAGCTCCTTTCATTCAGTCAGTAGCTTCAAACATTTCTGGACGTTTTTCAATGGCAAAAATCAATGAATATTGTAAATGCACAAACAGTAATATCTCCACATTGCACGGTGCAATTCTGAAATTTTTAGCTTTTTCCTGTTAATCCTAGCATGATAAAGAAGATTCAAAGAGAGTGAGATGCCAGCTCCTTTCATTCAGTCAGTAGCTTCAAACATTTCTGGACGTTTTTCAATGGCAAAAATCAATGAATATTGTAAATGCACAAACAGTAATATCTCCACATTGCACGGTGCAATTCTGAAATTTTTTGCTTTTTCCTGCTAATCCTAGCATGATAAAGAAGATTCAAAGAGAGTGAGATGCCAGCTCCTTTCATTCAGTCAGTAGCTTCAAACATTTCTGGTATATGAAAAACATGTTTTTCAATGGCAAAAATCAATGAATATTGTAAATGCACAAACAGTAATATCTCCACATTGCAAGGTGCAATTCTGAAATTTTTTGCTTTTTCCTGCTAATCCTAGCATGATAAAGAAGATTCAAAGAGAGTGAGATGCCAGCTCCTTTCATTCAGTCAGTAGCTTCAAACATTTCTGGTATATGAAAAACATGTTTTTCAATGGCAAAAATCAATGAATATTGTAAATGCACAAACAGTAATATCTCCACATTGCACGGTGCAATTCTGAAATTTTTTGCTTTTTCCTGCTAATCCTAGCATGATAAAGAAGATTCAAAGAGAGTGAGATGCCAGCTCCTTTCATTCAGTCAGTAGCTTCAAACATTTCTGGACGTTTTTCAATGGCAAAAATCAATGAATATTGTAAATGCACAAACAGTAATATCTCCACATTGCAAGGTGCAATTCTGAAATTTTTTGCTTTTTCCTGCTAATCCTAGCATGATAAAGAAGATTCAAAGAGAGTGAGATGCCAGCTCCTTTCATTCAGTCAGTAGCTTCAAACATTTCTGGTATATGAAAAACATGTTTTTCAATGGCAAAAATCAATGAATATTGTAAATGCACAAACAGTAATATCTCCACATTGCACGGTGCAATTCTGAAATTTTTTGCTTTTTCCTGCTAATCCTAGCATGATAAAGAAGATTCAAAGAGAGTGAGATGCCAGCTCCTTTCATTCAGTCAGTAGCTTCAAACATTTCTGGTATATGAAAAACATGTTTTTCAATGGCAAAAATCAATGAATATTGTAAATGCACAAACAGTAATATCTCCACATTGCAAGGTGCAATTCTGAAATTTTTAGCTTTTTCCTGTTAATCCTAGCATGATAAAGAAGATTCAAAGAGAGTGAGATGCCAGCTCCTTTCATTCAGTCAGTAGCTTCAAACATTTCTGGTATATGAAAAACATGTTTTTCAATGGCAAAAATCAATGAATATTGTAAATGCACAAACAGTAATATCTCCACATTGCACGGTGCAATTCTGAAATTTTTAGCTTTTTCCTGTTAATCCTAGCATGATAAAGAAGATTCAAAGAGAGTGAGATGCCAGCTCCTTTCATTCAGTCAGTAGCTTCAAACATTTCTGGACGTTTTTCAATGGCAAAAATCAATGAATATTGTAAATGCACAAACAGTAATATCTCCACATTGCAAGGTGCAATTCTGAAATTTTTAGCTTTTTCCTGCTAATCCTAGCATGATAAAGAAGATTCAAAGAGAGTGAGATGCCAGCTCCTTTCATTCAGTCAGTAGCTTCAAACATTTCTGGTATATGAAAAACATGTTTTTCAATGGCAAAAATCAATGAATATTGTAAATGCACAAACAGTAATATCTCCACATTGCACGGTGCAATTCTGAAATTTTTAGCTTTTTCCTGTTAATCCTAGCATGATAAAGAAGATTCAAAGAGAGTGAGATGCCAGCTCCTTTCATTCAGTCAGTAGCTTCAAACATTTCTGGTATATGAAAAACATGTTTTTCAATGGCAAAAATCAATGAATATTGTAAATGCACAAACAGTAATATCTCCACATTGCACGGTGCAATTCTGAAATTTTTAGCTTTTTCCTGTTAATCCTAGCATGATAAAGAAGATTCAAAGAGAGTGAGATGCCAGCTCCTTTCATTCAGTCAGTAGCTTCAAACATTTCTGGTATATGAAAAACATGTTTTTCAATGGCAAAAATCAATGAATATTGTAAATGCACAAACAGTAATATCTCCACATTGCAAGGTGCAATTCTGAAATTTTTTGCTTTTTCCTGCTAATCCTAGCATGATAAAGAAGATTCAAAGAGAGTGAGATGCCAGCTCCTTTCATTCAGTCAGTAGCTTCAAACATTTCTGGTATATGAAAAACATGTTTTTCAATGGCAAAAATCAATGAATATTGTAAATGCACAAACAGTAATATCTCCACATTGCACGGTGCAATTCTGAAATTTTTTGCTTTTTCCTGCTAATCCTAGCATGATAAAGAAGATTCAAAGAGAGTGAGATGCCAGCTCCTTTCATTCAGTCAGTAGCTTCAAACATTTCTGGACGTTTTTCAATGGCAAAAATCAATGAATATTGTAAATGCACAAACAGTAATATCTCCACATTGCACGGTGCAATTCTGAAATTTTTTGCTTTTTCCTGCTAATCCTAGCATGATAAAGAAGATTCAAAGAGAGTGAGATGCCAGCTCCTTTCATTCAGTCAGTAGCTTCAAACATTTCTGGTATATGAAAAACATGTTTTTCAATGGCAAAAATCAATGAATATTGTAAATGCACAAACAGTAATATCTCCACATTGCACGGTGCAATTCTGAAATTTTTTGCTTTTTCCTGCTAATCCTAGCATGATAAAGAAGATTCAAAGAGAGTGAGATGCCAGCTCCTTTCATTCAGTCAGTAGCTTCAAACATTTCTGGACGTTTTTCAATGGCAAAAATCAATGAATATTGTAAATGCACAAACAGTAATATCTCCACATTGCACGGTGCAATTCTGAAATTTTTTGCTTTTTCCTGCTAATCCTAGCATGATAAAGAAGATTCAAAGAGAGTGAGATGCCAGCTCCTTTCATTCAGTCAGTAGCTTCAAACATTTCTGGTATATGAAAAACATGTTTTTCAATGGCAAAAATCAATGAATATTGTAAATGCACAAACAGTAATATCTCCACATTGCAAGGTGCAATTCTGAAAATTTTTGCTTTTTCCTGCTAATCCTAGCATGATAAAGAAGATTCAAAGAGAGTGAGATGCCAGCTCCTTTCATTCAGTCAGTAGCTTCAAACATTTCTGGTATATGAAAAACATGTTTTTCAATGGCAAAAATCAATGAATATTGTAAATGCACAAACAGTAATATCTCCACATTGCACGGTGCAATTCTGAAATTTTTAGCTTTTTCCTGCTAATCCTAGCATGATAAAGAAGATTCAAAGAGAGTGAGATGCCAGCTCCTTTCATTCAGTCAGTAGCTTCAAACATTTCTGGTATATGAAAAACATGTTTTTCAATGGCAAAAATCAATGAATATTGTAAATGCACAAACAGTAATATCTCCACATTGCAAGGTGCAATTCTGAAATTTTTAGCTTTTTCCTGTTAATCCTAGCATGATAAAGAAGATTCAAAGAGAGTGAGATGCCAGCTCCTTTCATTCAGTCAGTAGCTTCAAACATTTCTGGTATATGAAAAACATGTTTTTCAATGGCAAAAATCAATGAATATTGTAAATGCACAAACAGTAATATCTCCACATTGCAAGGTGCAATTCTGAAATTTTTTGCTTTTTCCTGCTAATCCTAGCATGATAAAGAAGATTCAAAGAGAGTGAGATGCCAGCTCCTTTCATTCAGTCAGTAGCTTCAAACATTTCTGGTATATGAAAAACATGTTTTTCAATGGCAAAAATCAATGAATATTGTAAATGCACAAACAGTAATATCTCCACATTGCACGGTGCAATTCTGAAATGTTTTGCTTTTTCCTGCTAATCCTAGCATGATAAAGAAGATTCAAAGAGAGTGAGATGCCAGCTCCTTTCATTCAGTCAGTAGCTTCAAACATTTCTGGTATATGAAAACATGTTTTTCAATGGCAAAAATCAATGAATATTGTAAATGCACAAACAGTAATATCTCCACATTGCACGGTGCAATTCTGAAATTTTTAGCTTTTTCCTGTTAATCCTAGCATGATAAAGAAGATTCAAAGAGAGTGAGATGCCAGCTCCTTTCATTCAGTCAGTAGCTTCAAACATTTCTGGTATATGAAAAACATGTTTTTCAATGGCAAAAATCAATGAATATTGTAAATGCACAAACAGTAATATCTCCACATTGCAAGGTGCAATTCTGAAATTTTTAGCTTTTTCCTGTTAATCCTAGCATGATAAAGAAGATTCAAAGAGAGTGAGATGCCAGCTCCTTTCATTCAGTCAGTAGCTTCAAACATTTCTGGTATATGAAAAACATGTTTTTCAATGGCAAAAATCAATGAATATTGTAAATGCACAAACAGTAATATCTCCACATTGCACGGTGCAATTCTGAAATTTTTTGCTTTTTCCTGTTAATCCTAGCATGATAAAGAAGATTCAAAGAGAGTGAGATGCCAGCTCCTTTCATTCAGTCAGTAGCTTCAAACATTTCTGGACGTTTTTCAATGGCAAAAATCAATGAATATTGTAAATGCACAAACAGTAATATCTCCACATTGCACGGTGCAATTCTGAAATTTTTTGCTTTTTCCTGCTAATCCTAGCATGATAAAGAAGATTCAAAGAGAGTGAGATGCCAGCTCCTTTCATTCAGTCAGTAGCTTCAAACATTTCTGGTATATGAAAAACATGTTTTTCAATGGCAAAAATCAATGAATATTGTAAATGCACAAACAGTAATATCTCCACATTGCACGGTGCAATTCTGAAATTTTTAGCTTTTTCCTGTTAATCCTAGCATGATAAAGAAGATTCAAAGAGAGTGAGATGCCAGCTCCTTTCATTCAGTCAGTAGCTTCAAACATTTCTGGTATATGAAAAACATGTTTTTCAATGGCAAAAATCAATGAATATTGTAAATGCACAAACAGTAATATCTCCACATTGCACGGTGCAATTCTGAAATTTTTAGCTTTTTCCTGTTAATCCTAGCATGATAAAGAAGATTCAAAGAGAGTGAGATGCCAGCTCCTTTCATTCAGTCAGTAGCTTCAAACATTTCTGGACGTTTTTCAATGGCAAAAATCAATGAATATTGTAAATGCACAAACAGTAATATCTCCACATTGCACGGTGCAATTCTGAAATTTTTAGCTTTTTCCTGTTAATCCTAGCATGATAAAGAAGATTCAAAGAGAGTGAGATGCCAGCTCCTTTCATTCAGTCAGTAGCTTCAAACATTTCTGGTATATGAAAAACATGTTTTTCAATGGCAAAAATCAATGAATATTGTAAATGCACAAACAGTAATATCTCCACATTGCACGGTGCAATTCTGAAATTTTTTGCTTTTTCCTGTTAATCCTAGCATGATAAAGAAGATTCAAAGAGAGTGAGATGCCAGCTCCTTTCATTCAGTCAGTAGCTTCAAACATTTCTGGTATATGAAAAACATGTTTTTCAATGGCAAAAATCAATGAATATTGTAAATGCACAAACAGTAATATCTCCACATTGCAAGGTGCAATTCTGAAATTTTTAGCTTTTTCCTGTTAATCCTAGCATGATAAAGAAGATTCAAAGAGAGTGAGATGCCAGCTCCTTTCATTCAGTCAGTAGCTTCAAACATTTCTGGTATATGAAAAACATGTTTTTCAATGGCAAAAATCAATGAATATTGTAAATGCACAAACAGTAATATCTCCACATTGCACGGTGCAATTCTGAAATTTTTTGCTTTTTCCTGTTAATCCTAGCATGATAAAGAAGATTCAAAGAGAGTGAGATGCCAGCTCCTTTCATTCAGTCAGTAGCTTCAAACATTTCTGGACGTTTTTCAATGGCAAAAATCAATGAATATTGTAAATGCACAAACAGTAATATCTCCACATTGCACGGTGCAATTCTGAAATTTTTTGCTTTTTCCTGCTAATCCTAGCATGATAAAGAAGATTCAAAGAGAGTGAGATGCCAGCTCCTTTCATTCAGTCAGTAGCTTCAAACATTTCTGGTATATGAAAAACATGTTTTTCAATGGCAAAAATCAATGAATATTGTAAATGCACAAACAGTAATATCTCCACATTGCACGGTGCAATTCTGAAATTTTTTGCTTTTTCCTGCTAATCCTAGCATGATAAAGAAGATTCAAAGAGAGTGAGATGCCAGCTCCTTTCATTCAGTCAGTAGCTTCAAACATTTCTGGTATATGAAAAACATGTT
Organism: Phyllobates terribilis; assembly: GCF_046119375.1. NCBI lineage: Eukaryota > Metazoa > Chordata > Amphibia > Anura > Dendrobatidae > Phyllobates > Phyllobates terribilis. The sequence goes on along the minus strand of NW_027366829.1, from coordinate 18,415 downwards.
TTTCAATGGCAAAAATCAATGAATATTGTAAATGCACAAACAGTAATATCTCCACATTGCACGGTGCAATTCTGAAATTTTTAGCTTTTTCCTGTTAATCCTAGCATGATAAAGAAGATTCAAAGAGAGTGAGATGCCAGCTCCTTTCATTCAGTCAGTAGCTTCAAACATTTCTGGACGTTTTTCAATGGCAAAAATCAATGAATATTGTAAATGCACAAACAGTAATATCTCCACATTGCACGGTGCAATTCTGAAATTTTTTGCTTTTTCCTGCTAATCCTAGCATGATAAAGAAGATTCAAAGAGAGTGAGATGCCAGCTCCTTTCATTCAGTCAGTAGCTTCAAACATTTCTGGTATATGAAAAACATGTTTTTCAATGGCAAAAATCAATGAATATTGTAAATGCACAAACAGTAATATCTCCACATTGCACGGTGCAATTCTGAAATTTTTAGCTTTTTCCTGTTAATCCTAGCATGATAAAGAAGATTCAAAGAGAGTGAGATGCCAGCTCCTTTCATTCAGTCAGTAGCTTCAAACATTTCTGGACGTTTTTCAATGGCAAAAATCAATGAATATTGTAAATGCACAAACAGTAATATCTCCACATTGCACGGTGCAATTCTGAAATTTTTTGCTTTTTCCTGTTAATCCTAGCATGATAAAGAAGATTCAAAGAGAGTGAGATGCCAGCTCCTTTCATTCAGTCAGTAGCTTCAAACATTTCTGGACGTTTTTCAATGGCAAAAATCAATGAATATTGTAAATGCACAAACAGTAATATCTCCACATTGCAAGGTGCAATTCTGAAATTTTTAGCTTTTTCCTGTTAATCCAAGCATGATAAAGAAGATTCAAAGAGAGTGAGATGCCAGCTCCTTTCATTCAGTCAGTAGCTTCAAACATTTCTGGACGTTTTTCAATGGCAAAAATCAATGAATATTGTAAATGCACAAACAGTAATATCTCCACATTGCACGGTGCAATTCTGAAATTTTTTGCTTTTTCCTGCTAATCCTAGCATGATAAAGAAGATTCAAAGAGAGTGAGATGCCAGCTCCTTTCATTCAGTCAGTAGCTTCAAACATTTCTGGTATATGAAAAACATGTTTTTCAATGGCAAAAATCAATGAATATTGTAAATGCACAAACAGTAATATCTCCACATTGCAAGGTGCAATTCTGAAATTTTTTGCTTTTTCCTGCTAATCCTAGCATGATAAAGAAGATTCAAAGAGAGTGAGATGCCAGCTCCTTTCATTCAGTCAGTAGCTTCAAACATTTCTGGTATATGAAAAACATGTTTTTCAATGGCAAAAATCAATGAATATTGTAAATGCACAAACAGTAATATCTCCACATTGCAAGGTGCAATTCTGAAATTTTTTGCTTTTTCCTGCTAATCCTAGCATGATAAAGAAGATTCAAAGAGAGTGAGATGCCAGCTCCTTTCATTCAGTCAGTAGCTTCAAACATTTCTGGTATATGAAAAACATGTTTTTCAATGGCAAAAATCAATGAATATTGTAAATGCACAAACAGTAATATCTCCACATTGCACGGTGCAATTCTGAAATTTTTAGCTTTTTCCTGTTAATCCTAGCATGATAAAGAAGATTCAAAGAGAGTGAGATGCCAGCTCCTTTCATTCAGTCAGTAGCTTCAAACATTTCTGGTATATGAAAAACATGTTTTTCAATGGCAAAAATCAATGAATATTGTAAATGCACAAACAGTAATATCTCCACATTGCAAGGTGCAATTCTGAAATTTTTTGCTTTTTCCTGTTAATCCTAGCATGATAAAGAAGATTCAAAGAGAGTGAGATGCCAGCTCCTTTCATTCAGTCAGTAGCTTCAAACATTTCTGGTATATGAAAAACATGTTTTTCAATGGCAAAAATCAATGAATATTGTAAATGCACAAACAGTAATATCTCCACATTGCAAGGTGCAATTCTGAAATTTTTAGCTTTTTCCTGTTAATCCTAGCATGATAAAGAAGATTCAAAGAGAGTGAGATGCCAGCTCCTTTCATTCAGTCAGTAGCTTCAAACATTTCTGGTATATGAAAAACATGTTTTTCAATGGCAAAAATCAATGAATATTGTAAATGCACAAACAGTAATATCTCCACATTGCACGGTGCAATTCTGAAATTTTTAGCTTTTTCCTGTTAATCCTAGCATGATAAAGAAGATTCAAAGAGAGTGAGATGCCAGCTCCTTTCATTCAGTCAGTAGCTTCAAACATTTCTGGACGTTTTTCAATGGCAAAAATCAATGAATATTGTAAATGCACAAACAGTAATATCTCCACATTGCAAGGTGCAATTCTGAAATTTTTAGCTTTTTCCTGTTAATCCTAGCATGATAAAGAAGATTCAAAGAGAGTGAGATGCCAGCTCCTTTCATTCAGTCAGTAGCTTCAAACATTTCTGGACGTTTTTCAATGGCAAAAATCAATGAATATTGTAAATGCACAAACAGTAATATCTCCACATTGCACGGTGCAATTCTGAAATTTTTTGCTTTTTCCTGCTAATCCTAGCATGATAAAGAAGATTCAAAGAGAGTGAGATGCCAGCTCCTTTCATTCAGTCAGTAGCTTCAAACATTTCTGGTATATGAAAAACATGTTTTTCAATGGCAAAAATCAATGAATATTGTAAATGCACAAACAGTAATATCTCCACATTGCAAGGTGCAATTCTGAAATTTTTTGCTTTTTCCTGCTAATCCTAGCATGATAAAGAAGATTCAAAGAGAGTGAGATGCCAGCTCCTTTCATTCAGTCAGTAGCTTCAAACATTTCTGGTATATGAAAAACATGTTTTTCAATGGCAAAAATCAATGAATATTGTAAATGCACAAACAGTAATATCTCCACATTGCAAGGTGCAATTCTGAAATTTTTTGCTTTTTCCTGCTAATCCTAGCATGATAAAGAAGATTCAAAGAGAGTGAGATGCCAGCTCCTTTCATTCAGTCAGTAGCTTCAAACATTTCTGGTATATGAAAAACATGTTTTTCAATGGCAAAAATCAATGAATATTGTAAATGCACAAACAGTAATATCTCCACATTGCAAGGTGCAATTCTGAAATTTTTTGCTTTTTCCTGCTAATCCTAGCATGATAAAGAAGATTCAAAGAGAGTGAGATGCCAGCTCCTTTCATTCAGTCAGTAGCTTCAAACATTTCTGGTACATGAAAAACATGTTTTTCAATGGCAAAAATCAATGAATATTGTAAATGCACAAACAGTAATATCTCCACATTGCACGGTGCAATTCTGAAATTTTTAGCTTTTTCCTGTTAATCCTAGCATGATAAAGAAGATTCAAAGAGAGTGAGATGCCAGCTCCTTTCATTCAGTCAGTAGCTTCAAACATTTCTGGTATATGAAAAACATGTTTTTCAATGGCAAAAATCAATGAATATTGTAAATGCACAAACAGTAATATCTCCACATTGCACGGTGCAATTCTGAAATTTTTAGCTTTTTCCTGCTAATCCTAGCATGATAAAGAAGATTCAAAGAGAGTGAGATGCCAGCTCCTTTCATTCAGTCAGTAGCTTCAAACATTTCTGGTATATGAAAAACATGTTTTTCAATGGCAAAAATCAATGAATATTGTAAATGCACAAACAGTAATATCTCCACATTGCAAGGTGCAATTCTGAAATTTTTAGCTTTTTCCTGTTAATCCTAGCATGATAAAGAAGATTCAAAGAGAGTGAGATGCCAGCTCCTTTCATTCAGTCAGTAGCTTCAAACATTTCTGGTATATGAAAAACATGTTTTTCAATGGCAAAAATCAATGAATATTGTAAATGCACAAACAGTAATATCTCCACATTGCAAGGTGCAATTCTGAAATTTTTTGCTTTTTCCTGCTAATCCTAGCATGATAAAGAAGATTCAAAGAGAGTGAGATGCCAGCTCCTTTCATTCAGTCAGTAGCTTCAAACATTTCTGGTATATGAAAAACATGTTTTTCAATGGCAAAAATCAATGAATATTGTAAATGCACAAACAGTAATATCTCCACATTGCACGGTGCAATTCTGAAATTTTTTGCTTTTTCCTGCTAATCCTAGCATGATAAAGAAGATTCAAAGAGAGTGAGATGCCAGCTCCTTTCATTCAGTCAGTAGCTTCAAACATTTCTGGTATATGAAAAACATGTTTTTCAATGGCAAAAATCAATGAATATTGTAAATGCACAAACAGTAATATCTCCACATTGCACGGTGCAATTCTGAAATTTTTAGCTTTTTCCTGTTAATCCTAGCATGATAAAGAAGATTCAAAGAGAGTGAGATGCCAGCTCCTTTCATTCAGTCAGTAGCTTCAAACATTTCTGGTATATGAAAAACATGTTTTTCAATGGCAAAAATCAATGAATATTGTAAATGCACAAACAGTAATATCTCCACATTGCAAGGTGCAATTCTGAAATTTTTAGCTTTTTCCTGTTAATCCTAGCATGATAAAGAAGATTCAAAGAGAGTGAGATGCCAGCTCCTTTCATTCAGTCAGTAGCTTCAAACATTTCTGGTATATGAAAAACATGTTTTTCAATGGCAAAAATCAATGAATATTGTAAATGCACAAACAGTAATATCTCCACATTGCACGGTGCAATTCTGAAATTTTTTGCTTTTTCCTGTTAATCCTAGCATGATAAAGAAGATTCAAAGAGAGTGAGATGCCAGCTCCTTTCATTCAGTCAGTAGCTTCAAACATTTCTGGACGTTTTTCAATGGCAAAAATCAATGAATATTGTAAATGCACAAACAGTAATATCTCCACATTGCACGGTGCAATTCTGAAATTTTTTGCTTTTTCCTGCTAATCCTAGCATGATAAAGAAGATTCAAAGAGAGTGAGATGCCAGCTCCTTTCATTCAGTCAGTAGCTTCAAACATTTCTGGTATATGAAAAACATGTTTTTCAATGGCAAAAATCAATGAATATTGTAAATGCACAAACAGTAATATCTCCACATTGCACGGTGCAATTCTGAAATTTTTAGCTTTTTCCTGTTAATCCTAGCATGATAAAGAAGATTCAAAGAGAGTGAGATGCCAGCTCCTTTCATTCAGTCAGTAGCTTCAAACATTTCTGGTATATGAAAAACATGTTTTTCAATGGCAAAAATCAATGAATATTGTAAATGCACAAACAGTAATATCTCCACATTGCACGGTGCAATTCTGAAATTTTTTGCTTTTTCCTGCTAATCCTAGCATGATAAAGAAGATTCAAAGAGAGTGAGATGCCAGCTCCTTTCATTCAGTCAGTAGCTTCAAACATTTCTGGTATATGAAAAACATGTTTTTCAATGGCAAAAATCAATGAATATTGTAAATGCACAAACAGTAATATCTCCACATTGCACGGTGCAATTCTGAAATTTTTTGCTTTTTCCTGTTAATCCTAGCATGATAAAGAAGATTCAAAGAGAGTGAGATGCCAGCTCCTTTCATTCAGTCAGTAGCTTCAAACATTTCTGGACGTTTTTCAATGGCAAAAATCAATGAATATTGTAAATGCACAAACAGTAATATCTCCACATTGCACGGTGCAATTCTGAAATTTTTTGCTTTTTCCTGCTAATCCTAGCATGATAAAGAAGATTCAAAGAGAGTGAGATGCCAGCTCCTTTCATTCAGTCAGTAGCTTCAAACATTTCTGGTATATGAAAAACATGTTTTTCAATGGCAAAAATCAATGAATATTGTAAATGCACAAACAGTAATATCTCCACATTGCACGGTGCAATTCTGAAATTTTTAGCTTTTTCCTGTTAATCCTAGCATGATAAAGAAGATTCAAAGAGAGTGAGATGCCAGCTCCTTTCATTCAGTCAGTAGCTTCAAACATTTCTGGTATATGAAAAACATGTTTTTCAATGGCAAAAATCAATGAATATTGTAAATGCACAAACAGTAATATCTCCACATTGCACGGTGCAATTCTGAAATTTTTAGCTTTTTCCTGTTAATCCTAGCATGATAAAGAAGATTCAAAGAGAGTGAGATGCCAGCTCCTTTCATTCAGTCAGTAGCTTCAAACATTTCTGGACGTTTTTCAATGGCAAAAATCAATGAATATTGTAAATGCACAAACAGTAATATCTCCACATTGCACGGTGCAATTCTGAAATTTTTAGCTTTTTCCTGTTAATCCTAGCATGATAAAGAAGATTCAAAGAGAGTGAGATGCCAGCTCCTTTCATTCAGTCAGTAGCTTCAAACATTTCTGGTATATGAAAAACATGTTTTTCAATGGCAAAAATCAATGAATATTGTAAATGCACAAACAGTAATATCTCCACATTGCACGGTGCAATTCTGAAATTTTTTGCTTTTTCCTGTTAATCCTAGCATGATAAAGAAGATTCAAAGAGAGTGAGATGCCAGCTCCTTTCATTCAGTCAGTAGCTTCAAACATTTCTGGTATATGAAAAACATGTTTTTCAATGGCAAAAATCAATGAATATTGTAAATGCACAAACAGTAATATCTCCACATTGCAAGGTGCAATTCTGAAATTTTTAGCTTTTTCCTGTTAATCCTAGCATGATAAAGAAGATTCAAAGAGAGTGAGATGCCAGCTCCTTTCATTCAGTCAGTAGCTTCAAACATTTCTGGTATATGAAAAACATGTTTTTCAATGGCAAAAATCAATGAATATTGTAAATGCACAAACAGTAATATCTCCACATTGCACGGTGCAATTCTGAAATTTTTTGCTTTTTCCTGTTAATCCTAGCATGATAAAGAAGATTCAAAGAGAGTGAGATGCCAGCTCCTTTCATTCAGTCAGTAGCTTCAAACATTTCTGGACGTTTTTCAATGGCAAAAATCAATGAATATTGTAAATGCACAAACAGTAATATCTCCACATTGCACGGTGCAATTCTGAAATTTTTTGCTTTTTCCTGCTAATCCTAGCATGATAAAGAAGATTCAAAGAGAGTGAGATGCCAGCTCCTTTCATTCAGTCAGTAGCTTCAAACATTTCTGGTATATGAAAAACATGTTTTTCAATGGCAAAAATCAATGAATATTGTAAATGCACAAACAGTAATATCTCCACATTGCACGGTGCAATTCTGAATTTTTTTGCTTTTTCCTGCTAATCCTAGCATGATAAAGAAGATTCAAAGAGAGTGAGATGCCAGCTCCTTTCATTCAGTCAGTAGCTTCAAACATTTCTGGTATATGAAAAACATGTTTTTCAATGGCAAAAATCAATGAATATTGTAAATGCACAAACAGTAATATCTCCACATTGCACGGTGCAATTCTGAAATTTTTAGCTTTTTCCTGTTAATCCTAGCATGATAAAGAAGATTCAAAGAGAGTGAGATGCCAGCTCCTTTCATTCAGTCAGTAGCTTCAAACATTTCTGGACGTTTTTCAATGGCAAAAATCAATGAATATTGTAAATGCACAAACAGTAATATCTCCACATTGCACGGTGCAATTCTGAAATTTTTTGCTTTTTCCTGCTAATCCTAGCATGATAAAGAAGATTCAAAGAGAGTGAGATGCCAGCTCCTTTCATTCAGTCAGTAGCTTCAAACATTTCTGGTATATGAAAAACATGTTTTTCAATGGCAAAAATCAATGAATATTGTAAATGCACAAACAGTAATATCTCCACATTGCACGGTGCAATTCTGAAATTTTTAGCTTTTTCCTGTTAATCCTAGCATGATAAAGAAGATTCAAAGAGAGTGAGATGCCAGCTCCTTTCATTCAGTCAGTAGCTTCAAACATTTCTGGTATATGAAAAACATGTTTTTCAATGGCAAAAATCAATGAATATTGTAAATGCACAAACAGTAATATCTCCACATTGCACGGTGCAATTCTGAAATTTTTAGCTTTTTCCTGTTAATCCTAGCATGATAAAGAAGATTCAAAGAGAGTGAGATGCCAGCTCCTTTCATTCAGTCAGTAGCTTCAAACATTTCTGGACGTTTTTCAATGGCAAAAATCAATGAATATTGTAAATGCACAAACAGTAATATCTCCACATTGCACGGTGCAATTCTGAAATTTTTTGCTTTTTCCTGTTAATCCTAGCATGATAAAGAAGATTCAAAGAGAGTGAGATGCCAGCTCCTTTCATTCAGTCAGTAGCTTCAAACATTTCTGGACGTTTTTCAATGGCAAAAATCAATGAATATTGTAAATGCACAAACAGTAATATCTCCACATTGCAAGGTGCAATTCTGAAATTTTTAGCTTTTTCCTGTTAATCCTAGCATGATAAAGAAGATTCAAAGAGAGTGAGATGCCAGCTCCTTTCATTCAGTCAGTAGCTTCAAACATTTCTGGACGTTTTTCAATGGCAAAAATCAATGAATATTGTAAATGCACAAACAGTAATATCTCCACATTGCACGGTGCAATTCTGAAATTTTTTGCTTTTTCCTGCTAATCCTAGCATGATAAAGAAGATTCAAAGAGAGTGAGATGCCAGCTCCTTTCATTCAGTCAGTAGCTTCAAACATTTCTGGTATATGAAAAACATGTTTTTCAATGGCAAAAATCAATGAATATTGTAAATGCACAAACAGTAATATCTCCACATTGCAAGGTGCAATTCTGAAATTTTTTGCTTTTTCCTGCTAATCCTAGCATGATAAAGAAGATTCAAAGAGAGTGAGATGCCAGCTCCTTTCATTCAGTCAGTAGCTTCAAACATTTCTGGTATATGAAAAACATGTTTTTCAATGGCAAAAATCAATGAATATTGTAAATGCACAAACAGTAATATCTCCACATTGCACGGTGCAATTCTGAAATTTTTAGCTTTTTCCTGTTAATCCTAGCATGATAAAGAAGATTCAAAGAGAGTGAGATGCCAGCTCCTTTCATTCAGTCAGTAGCTTCAAACATTTCTGGTATATGAAAAACATGTTTTTCAATGGCAAAAATCAATGAATATTGTAAATGCACAAACAGTAATATCTCCACATTGCAAGGTGCAATTCTGAAATTTTTTGCTTTTTCCTGTTAATCCTAGCATGATAAAGAAGATTCAAAGAGAGTGAGATGCCAGCTCCTTTCATTCAGTCAGTAGCTTCAAGCATTTCTGGTATATGAAAAACATGTTTTTCAATGGCAAAAATCAATGAATATTGTAAATGCACAAACAGTAATATCTCCACATTGCAAGGTGCAATTCTGAAATTTTTAGCTTTTTCCTGTTAATCCTAGCATGATAAAGAAGATTCAAAGAGAGTGAGATGCCAGCTCCTTTCATTCAGTCAGTAGCTTCAAACATTTCTGGTATATGAAAAACATGTTTTTCAATGGCAAAAATCAATGAATATTGTAAATGCACAAACAGTAATATCTCCACATTGCACGGTGCAATTCTGAAATTTTTAGCTTTTTCCTGTTAATCCTAGCATGATAAAGAAGATTCAAAGAGAGTGAGATGCCAGCTCCTTTCATTCAGTCAGTAGCTTCAAACATTTCTGGACGTTTTTCAATGGCAAAAATCAATGAATATTGTAAATGCACAAACAGTAATATCTCCACATTGCAAGGTGCAATTCTGAAATTTTTAGCTTTTTCCTGTTAATCCTAGCATGATAAAGAAGATTCAAAGAGAGTGAGATGCCAGCTCCTTTCATTCAGTCAGTAGCTTCAAACATTTCTGGACGTTTTTCAATGGCAAAAATCAATGAATATTGTAAATGCACAAACAGTAATATCTCCACATTGCACGGTGCAATTCTGAAATTTTTTGCTTTTTCCTGCTAATCCTAGCATGATAAAGAAGATTCAAAGAGAGTGAGATGCCAGCTCCTTTCATTCAGTCAGTAGCTTCAAACATTTCTGGTATATGAAAAACATGTTTTTCAATGGCAAAAATCAATGAATATTGTAAATGCACAAACAGTAATATCTCCACATTGCAAGGTGCAATTCTGAAATTTTTTGCTTTTTCCTGCTAATCCTAGCATGATAAAGAAGATTCAAAGAGAGTGAGATGCCAGCTCCTTTCATTCAGTCAGTAGCTTCAAACATTTCTGGTATATGAAAAACATGTTTTTCAATGGCAAAAATCAATGAATATTGTAAATGCACAAACAGTAATATCTCCACATTGCAAGGTGCAATTCTGAAATTTTTTGCTTTTTCCTGCTAATCCTAGCATGATAAAGAAGATTCAAAGAGAGTGAGATGCCAGCTCCTTTCATTCAGTCAGTAGCTTCAAACATTTCTGGTATATGAAAAACATGTTTTTCAATGGCAAAAATCAATGAATATTGTAAATGCACAAACAGTAATATCTCCACATTGCAAGGTGCAATTCTGAAATTTTTTGCTTTTTCCTGCTAATCCTAGCATGATAAAGAAGATTCAAAGAGAGTGAGATGCCAGCTCCTTTCATTCAGTCAGTAGCTTCAAACATTTCTGGTATATGAAAAACATGTTTTTCAATGGCAAAAATCAATGAATATTGTAAATGCACAAACAGTAATATCTCCACATTGCACGGTGCAATTCTGAAATTTTTAGCTTTTTCCTGTTAATCCTAGCATGATAAAGAAGATTCAAAGAGAGTGAGATGCCAGCTCCTTTCATTCAGTCAGTAGCTTCAAACATTTCTGGTATATGAAAAACATGTTTTTCAATGGCAAAAATCAATGAATATTGTAAATGCACAAACAGTAATATCTCCACATTGCACGGTGCAATTCTGAAATTTTTTGCTTTTTCCTGTTAATCCTAGCATGATAAAGAAGATTCAAAGAGAGTGAGATGCCAGCTCCTTTCATTCAGTCAGTAGCTTCAAACATTTCTGGTATATGAAAAACATGTTTTTCTATGGCAAAAATCAATGAATATTGTAAATGCACAAACAGTAATATCTCCACATTGCACGGTGCAATTCTGAAATTTTTTGCTTTTTCCTGCTAATCCTAGCATGATAAAGAAGATTCAAAGAGAGTGAGATGCCAGCTCCTTTCATTCAGTCAGTAGCTTCAAACATTTCTGGACGTTTTTCAATGGCAAAAATCAATGAATATTGTAAATGCACAAACAGTAATATCTCCACATTGCAAGGTGCAATTCTGAAATTTTTAGCTTTTTCCTGTTAATCCTAGCATGATAAAGAAGATTCAAAGAGAGTGAGATGCCAGCTCCTTTCATTCAGTCAGTAGCTTCAAACATTTCTGGTATATGAAAAACATGTTTTTCAATGGCAAAAATCAATGAATATTGTAAATGCACAAACAGTAATATCTCCACATTGCACGGTGCAATTCTGAAATTTTTTGCTTTTTCCTGCTAATCCTAGCATGATAAAGAAGATTCAAAGAGAGTGAGATGCCAGCTCCTTTCATTCAGTCAGTAGCTTCAAACATTTCTGGACGTTTTTCAATGGCAAAAATCAATGAATATTGTAAATGCACAAACAGTAATATCTCCACATTGCACGGTGCAATTCTGAAATTTTTAGCTTTTTCCTGTTAATCCTAGCATGATAAAGAAGATTCAAAGAGAGTGAGATGCCAGCTCCTTTCATTCAGTCAGTAGCTTCAAACATTTCTGGTATATGAAAAACATGTTTTTCAATGGCAAAAATCAATGAATATTGTAAATGCACAAACAGTAATATCTCCACATTGCAAGGTGCAATTCTGAAATTTTTTGCTTTTTCCTGCTAATCCTAGCATGATAAAGAAGATTCAAAGAGAGTGAGATGCCAGCTCCTTTCATTCAGTCAGTAGCTTCAAACATTTCTGGTATATGAAAAACATGTTTTTCAATGGCAAAAATCAATGAATATTGTAAATGCACAAACAGTAATATCTCCACATTGCAAGGTGCAATTCTGAAATTTTTAGCTTTTTCCTGTTAATCCTAGCATGATAAAGAAGATTCAAAGAGAGTGAGCTGCCAGCTCCTTTCATTCAGTCAGTAGCTTCAAACATTTCTGGTATATGAAAAACATGTTTTTCAATGGCAAAAATCAATGAATATTGTAAATGCACAAACAGTAATATCTCCACATTGCACGGTGGAATTCTGAAATTTTTAGCTTTTTCCTGTTAATCCTAGCATGATAAAGAAGATTCAAAGAGAGTGAGATGCCAGCTCCTTTCATTCAGTCAGTAGCTTCAAACATTTCTGGACGTTTTTCAATGGCAAAAATCAATGAATATTGTAAATGCACAAACAGTAATATCTCCACATTGCACGGTGCAATTCTGAAATTTTTAGCTTTTTCCTGTTAATCCTAGCATGATAAAGAAGATTCAAAGAGAGTGAGATGCCAGCTCCTTTCATTCAGTCAGTAGCTTCAAACATTTCTGGTATATGAAAAACATGTTTTTCAATGGCAAAAATCAATGAATATTGTAAATGCACAAACAGTAATATCTCCACATTGCAAGGTGCAATTCTGAAATTTTTTGCTTTTTCCTGCTAATCCTAGCATGATAAAGAAGATTCAAAGAGAGTGAGATGCCAGCTCCTTTCATTCAGTCAGTAGCTTCAAACATTTCTGGTATATGAAAAACATGTTTTTCAATGGCAAAAATCAATGAATATTGTAAATGCACAAACAGTAATATCTCCACATTGCAAGGTGCAATTCTGAAATTTTTAGCTTTTTCCTGTTAATCCCAGCATGATAAAGAAGATTCAAAGAGAGTGAGATGCCAGCTCCTTTCATTCAGTCAGTAGCTTCAAACATTTCTGGACGTTTTTCAATGGCAAAAATCAATGAATATTGTAAATGCACAAACAGTAATATCTCCACATTGCAAGGTGCAATTCTGAAATTTTTTGCTTTTTCCTGCTAATCCTAGCATGATAAAGAAGATTCAAAGAGAGTGAGATGCCAGCTCCTTTCATTCAGTCAGTAGCTTCAAACATTTCTGGTATATGAAAAACATGTTTTTCAATGGCAAAAATCAATGAATATTGTAAATGCACAAACAGTAATATCTCCACATTGCTCGGAGCAATTCTGAAATTTTTAGCTTTTTCCTGTTAATCCTAGCATGATAAAGAAGATTCAAAGAGAGTGAGATGCCAGCTCCTTTCATTCAGTCAGTAGCTTCAAACATTTCTGGTATATGAAAAACATGTTTTTCAATGGCAAAAATCAATGAATATTGTAAATGCACAAACAGTAATATCTCCACATTGCACGGTGCAATTCTGAAATTTTTAGCTTTTTCCTGCTAATCCTAGCATGATAAAGAAGATTCAAAGAGAGTGAGATGCCAGCTCCTTTCATTCAGTCAGTAGCTTCAAACATTTCTGGTATATGAAAAACATGTTTTTCAATGGCAAAAATCAATGAATATTGTAAATGCACAAACAGTAATATCTCCACATTGCAAGGTGCAATTCTGAAATTTTTAGCTTTTTCCTGTTAATCCTAGCATGATAAAGAAGATTCAAAGAGAGTGAGATGCCAGCTCCTTTCATTCAGTCAGTAGCTTCAAACATTTCTGGTATATGAAAAACGTTTTTCAATGGCAAAAATCAATGAATATTGTAAATGCACAAACAGTAATATCTCCACATTGCAAGGTGCAATTCTGAAATTTTTTGCTTTTTCCTGCTAATCCTAGCATGATAAAGAAGATTCAAAGAGAGTGAGATGCCAGCTCCTTTCATTCAGTCAGTAGCTTCAAACATTTCTGGTATATGAAAAACATGTTTTTCAATGGCAAAAATCAATGAATATTGTAAATGCACAAACAGTAATATCTCCACATTGCACGGTGCAATTCTGAAATTTTTTGCTTTTTCCTGCTAATCCTAGCATGATAAAGAAGATTCAAAGAGAGTGAGATGCCAGCTCCTTTCATTCAGTCAGTAGCTTCAAACATTTCTGGTATATGAAAAACATGTTTTTCAATGGCAAAAATCAATGAATATTGTAAATGCACAAACAGTAATATCTCCACATTGCACGGTGCAATTCTGAAATTTTTAGCTTTTTCCTGTTAATCCTAGCATGATAAAGAAGATTCAAAGAGAGTGAGATGCCAGCTCCTTTCATTCAGTCAGTAGCTTCAAACATTTCTGGACGTTTTTCAATGGCAAAAATCAATGAATATTGTAAATGCACAAACAGTAATATCTCCACATTGCACGGTGCAATTCTGAAATTTTTTGCTTTTTCCTGTTAATCCTAGCATGATAAAGAAGATTCAAAGAGAGTGAGATGCCAGCTCCTTTCATTCAGTCAGTAGCTTCAAACATTTCTGGACGTTTTTCAATGGCAAAAATCAATGAATATTGTAAATGCACAAACAGTAATATCTCCACATTGCAAGGTGCAATTCTGAAATTTTTAGCTTTTTCCTGTTAATCCTAGCATGATAAAGAAGATTCAAAGAGAGTGAGATGCCAGCTCCTTTCATTCAGTCAGTAGCTTCAAACATTTCTGGACGTTTTTCAATGGCAAAAATCAATGAATATTGTAAATGCACAAACAGTAATATCTCCACATTGCACGGTGCAATTCTGAAATTTTTAGCTTTTTCCTGTTAATCCTAGCATGATAAAGAAGATTCAAAGAGAGTGAGATGCCAGCTCCTTTCATTCAGTCAGTAGCTTCAAACATTTCTGGTATATGAAAAACATGTTTTTCAATGGCAAAAATCAATGAATATTGTAAATGCACAAACAGTAATATCTCCACATTGCAAGGTGCAATTCTGAAATTTTTTGCTTTTTCCTGCTAATCCTAGCATGATAAAGAAGATTCAAAGAGAGTGAGATGCCAGCTCCTTTCATTCAGTCAGTAGCTTCAAACATTTCTGGTATATGAAAAACATGTTTTTCAATGGCAAAAATCAATGAATATTGTAAATGCACAAACAGTAATATCTCCACATTGCAAGGTGCAATTCTGAAATTTTTAGCTTTTTCCTGTTAATCCCAGCATGATAAAGAAGATTCAAAGAGAGTGAGATGCCAGCTCCTTTCATTCAGTCAGTAGCTTCAAACATTTCTGGACGTTTTTCAATGGCAAAAATCAATGAATATTGTAAATGCACAAACAGTAATATCTCCACATTGCAAGGTGCAATTCTGAAATTTTTTGCTTTTTCCTGCTAATCCTAGCATGATAAAGAAGATTCAAAGAGAGTGAGATGCCAGCTCCTTTCATTCAGTCAGTAGCTTCAAACATTTCTGGTATATGAAAAACATGTTTTTCAATGGCAAAAATCAATGAATATTGTAAATGCACAAACAGTAATATCTCCACATTGCTCGGAGCAATTCTGAAATTTTTAGCTTTTTCCTGTTAATCCTAGCATGATAAAGAAGATTCAAAGAGAGTGAGATGCCAGCTCCTTTCATTCAGTCAGTAGCTTCAAACATTTCTGGTATATGAAAAACATGTTTTTCAATGGCAAAAATCAATGAATATTGTAAATGCACAAACAGTAATATCTCCACATTGCACGGTGCAATTCTGAAATTTTTAGCTTTTTCCTGCTAATCCTAGCATGATAAAGAAGATTCAAAGAGAGTGAGATGCCAGCTCCTTTCATTCAGTCAGTAGCTTCAAACATTTCTGGTATATGAAAAACATGTTTTTCAATGGCAAAAATCAATGAATATTGTAAATGCACAAACAGTAATATCTCCACATTGCAAGGTGCAATTCTGAAATTTTTAGCTTTTTCCTGTTAATCCTAGCATGATAAAGAAGATTCAAAGAGAGTGAGATGCCAGCTCCTTTCATTCAGTCAGTAGCTTCAAACATTTCTGGTATATGAAAAACGTTTTTCAATGGCAAAAATCAATGAATATTGTAAATGCACAAACAGTAATATCTCCACATTGCAAGGTGCAATTCTGAAATTTTTTGCTTTTTCCTGCTAATCCTAGCATGATAAAGAAGATTCAAAGAGAGTGAGATGCCAGCTCCTTTCATTCAGTCAGTAGCTTCAAACATTTCTGGTATATGAAAAACATGTTTTTCAATGGCAAAAATCAATGAATATTGTAAATGCACAAACAGTAATATCTCCACATTGCACGGTGCAATTCTGAAATTTTTTGCTTTTTCCTGCTAATCCTAGCATGATAAAGAAGATTCAAAGAGAGTGAGATGCCAGCTCCTTTCATTCAGTCAGTAGCTTCAAACATTTCTGGTATATGAAAAACATGTTTTTCAATGGCAAAAATCAATGAATATTGTAAATGCACAAACAGTAATATCTCCACATTGCACGGTGCAATTCTGAAATTTTTAGCTTTTTCCTGTTAATCCTAGCATGATAAAGAAGATTCAAAGAGAGTGAGATGCCAGCTCCTTTCATTCAGTCAGTAGCTTCAAACATTTCTGGACGTTTTTCAATGGCAAAAATCAATGAATATTGTAAATGCACAAACAGTAATATCTCCACATTGCACGGTGCAATTCTGAAATTTTTTGCTTTTTCCTGTTAATCCTAGCATGATAAAGAAGATTCAAAGAGAGTGAGATGCCAGCTCCTTTCATTCAGTCAGTAGCTTCAAACATTTCTGGACGTTTTTCAATGGCAAAAATCAATGAATATTGTAAATGCACAAACAGTAATATCTCCACATTGCAAGGTGCAATTCTGAAATTTTTAGCTTTTTCCTGTTAATCCTAGCATGATAAAGAAGATTCAAAGAGAGTGAGATGCCAGCTCCTTTCATTCAGTCAGTAGCTTCAAACATTTCTGGACGTTTTTCAATGGCAAAAATCAATGAATATTGTAAATGCACAAACAGTAATATCTCCACATTGCACGGTGCAATTCTGAAATTTTTTGCTTTTTCCTGCTAATCCTAGCATGATAAAGAAGATTCAAAGAGAGTGAGATGCCAGCTCCTTTCATTCAGTCAGTAGCTTCAAACATTTCTGGTATATGAAAAACATGTTTTTCAATGGCAAAAATCAATGAATATTGTAAATGCACAAACAGTAATATCTCCACATTGCAAGGTGCAATTCTGAAATTTTTTGCTTTTTCCTGCTAATCCTAGCATGATAAAGAAGATTCAAAGAGAGTGAGATGCCAGCTCCTTTCATTCAGTCAGTAGCTTCAAACATTTCTGGTATATGAAAAACATGTTTTTCAATGGCAAAAATCAATGAATATTGTAAATGCACAAACAGTAATATCTCCACATTGCACGGTGCAATTCTGAAATTTTTTGCTTTTTCCTGCTAATCCTAGCATGATAAAGAAGATTCAAAGAGAGTGAGATGCCAGCTCCTTTCATTCAGTCAGTAGCTTCAAACATTTCTGGACGTTTTTCAATGGCAAAAATCAATGAATATTGTAAATGCACAAACAGTAATATCTCCACATTGCAAGGTGCAATTCTGAAATTTTTAGCTTTTTCCTGTTAATCCTAGCATGATAAAGAAGATTCAAAGAGAGTGAGATGCCAGCTCCTTTCATTCAGTCAGTAGCTTCAAACATTTCTGGTATATGAAAAACATGTTTTTCAATGGCAAAAATCAATGAATATTGTAAATGCACAAACAGTAATATCTCCACATTGCACGGTGCAATTCTGAAATTTTTTGCTTTTTCCTGCTAATCCTAGCATGATAAAGAAGATTCAAAGAGAGTGAGATGCCAGCTCCTTTCATTCAGTCAGTAGCTTCAAACATTTCTGGACGTTTTTCAATGGCAAAAATCAATGAATATTGTAAATGCACAAACAGTAATATCTCCACATTGCACGGTGCAATTCTGAAATTTTTAGCTTTTTCCTGTTAATCCTAGCATGATAAAGAAGATTCAAAGAGAGTGAGATGCCAGCTCCTTTCATTCAGTCAGTAGCTTCAAACATTTCTGGTATATGAAAAACATGTTTTTCAATGGCAAAAATCAATGAATATTGTAAATGCACAAACAGTAATATCTCCACATTGCAAGGTGCAATTCTGAAATTTTTTGCTTTTTCCTGCTAATCCTAGCATGATAAAGAAGATTCAAAGAGAGTGAGATGCCAGCTCCTTTCATTCAGTCAGTAGCTTCAAACATTTCTGGTATATGAAAAACATGTTTTTCAATGGCAAAAATCAATGAATATTGTAAATGCACAAACAGTAATATCTCCACATTGCAAGGTGCAATTCTGAAATTTTTAGCTTTTTCCTGTTAATCCTAGCATGATAAAGAAGATTCAAAGAGAGTGAGCTGCCAGCTCCTTTCATTCAGTCAGTAGCTTCAAACATTTCTGGTATATGAAAAACATGTTTTTCAATGGCAAAAATCAATGAATATTGTAAATGCACAAACAGTAATATCTCCACATTGCACGGTGGAATTCTGAAATTTTTAGCTTTTTCCTGTTAATCCTAGCATGATAAAGAAGATTCAAAGAGAGTGAGATGCCAGCTC
>NW_027366828.1:20000-65456 GCF_046119375.1 Phyllobates terribilis | reverse complement strand
TCACATTATCACTGGGTGTATATATATATAGTGCCACCCCTCACATTATCACTGGGTGTATAATATATATATATAGAGTGCACCTCCACATTATCACTGGTGTATATATATATATATATAGTGCACCCCTCACATTATCACTGGGTGTATATATATATATAGTGCACCCTCACATTATCACTGGTGTATATATATATATAGTGCACCCCTCACATTATCACTGGGTGTATATATATATATAGTGCACCTCCACATTATCACTGGGTGTATATATATATATATATATAGTGCACCTCACATTATCACTGGGTGTATATATATATATAGTGCACCCTCACATTATCACTGGGTGTATATATATATATATATAGTGCACCCTCACATTATCACTGGGTGTATATATATATATATATAGTGCACCCTCACATTATCACTGGGTGTATATATATATATAGTGCACCCTCACATTATCACTGGGTGTATATATATATATAGTGCACCCTCACATTATCACTGGGTGTATATATATATATAGTGCACCCTCACATTATCACTGGGTGTATATATATATATATAGTGCACCCTCACATTATCACTGGGTGTATATATATATATATAGTGCACCCTCACATTATCACTGGGTGTATATATATATATAGTGCACCCTCACATTATCACTGGGTGTATATATATATATAGTGCACCCTCACATTATCACTGGGTGTATATATATATATAGTGCACCCCCACATTATCACTGGGTGTATATATATATATATAGTGCACCCTCACATTATCACTGGGTGTATATATATATAGTGCACCCCCACATTATCACTGGGTGTATATATATATATATAGTGCACCTCCACATTATCACTGGGTGTATATATATATATAGTGCACCTCCACATTATCACTGGGTGTATATATATATATAGTGCACCCTCACATTATCACTGGGTGTGTATATATAGTGCACCCCCACATTATCACTGGGTGTATATATATATATATATATATATATATATATATATAGTGCACCTCCACATTATCACTGGGTGTATATATATATATATAGTGCACCCCTCACATTATCACTGGGTGTATATATATATATATAGTGCACCCCCACATTATCACTGGGTGTATATATATATATATAGTGCACCCCTCACATTATCACTGGGTGTATATATATATATATATAGTGCACCCCCACATTATCACTGGGTGTATATATATATATATAGTGCACCTCCACATTATCACTGGGTGTATATATATATATATAGTGCACCCTCCACATTATCACTGGGTGTATATATATATATATAGTGCACCTCCACATTATCACTGGGTGTATATATATATATATAGTGCACCCCACATTATCACTGGGTGTATATATATATATATAGTGCACCTCCACATTATCACTGGGTGTATATATATATATATAGTGCACCTCCACATTATCACTGGGTGTATATATATATATATATAGTGCACCCCTCACATTATCACTGGGTGTATATATATATATATATATATATATATATATATAGTGCACCCCCACATTATCACTTGGTGTATATATATATATATATAGTGCACCTCCACATTATCACTGGGTGTATATATATATATAGTGCACCCCTCACATTATCACTGGGTGTATATATATATATAGTGCACCCCTCACATTATCACTGGGTGTATATATATATATATATATAGTGCACCTCCACATTATCACTGGGTGTATATATATATATATATAGTGCACCTCCACATTATCACTGGGTGTATATATATATATATAGTGCACCTCCACATTATCACTGGGTGTATATATATATATATAGTGCACCTCCACATTATCACTGGGTGTATATATATATATATATAGTGCACCCCTCACATTATCACTGGGTGTATATATATAATATATATATATATATATATAGTGCACCTCCACATTATCACTGGGTGTATATATATATATAGTGCACCTCCACATTATCACTGGGTGTATATATATATATATATATATATATATATAGTGCACCTCCACATTATCACTGGGTGTATATATATATAGTGCACCTCCACATTATCACTGGGTGTATATATATATATAGTGCACCCCTCACATTACCACTGGGTGTATATATATATATATAGTGCACCCCCACATTATCACTGGGTGTATATATATATATATATATATATATATATATATATATATATATATATATATAGTGCACCTCCACATTATCACTGGGTGTATATATATATATATATATAGTGCACCCTCACATTATCACTGGGTGTATATATATATATATATATATATATATATATATATATATATAGTGCACCTCCACATTATCACTGGGTGTATATATATATATATATAGTGCACCCCCACATTATCACTGGGTGTATATATATATATAGTGCACCCCTCACATTATCACTGGGTGTATATATATATATAGTGCACCTCCACATTATCACTGGGTATATATATATATATATATATATATAGTGCACCCCCACATTATCACTGGGTGTATATATATATATAGTGCACCTCCACATTATCACTGGGTGTATATATATATATATAGTGCACCTCCACATTATCACTGGGTGATATATATATATATAGTGCACCTCCACATTATCACTGGGTGTGTATATATATATAGTGCACCCCCACATTATCACTGGGTGTATATATATATAGTGCACCTCCACATTATCACTGGGTGTATATATATATATAGTGCACCCCTCACATTATCACTGGGTGTGTATATATATATAGTGCACCCCCACATTATCACTGGGTGTATATATATATATAGTGCACCTCCACATTATCAATGGGTGATATATATATATATAGTGCACCCCTCACATTATCACTGGGTGTGTATATATATATAGTGCACCCCCACATTATCACTGGGTGTATATATATATATAGTGCACCCCCACATTATCACTGGGTGTATATATATATATATATATATATAGTGCAGCCCTCACAATATCACTGGGTGTATATATATATAGTGCACCTCCACATTATCACTGGGTGTATATATATATATATATAGTGCACCCCTCACATTATCACTGGGTGTGTATATATATATATATATAGTGCACCTCCACATTATCACTGGGTGTATATATATATATAGTGCACCTCCACATTATCACTGGGTGTATATATATATATAGTGCACCCCCACATTATCACTGGGTGTATATATATATATATATAGTGCACCCCTCACATTATCACTGGGTGTGTATATATATATATATAGTGCACCCCCACATTATCACTGGGTGTATATATATATATATATATATATATATATAGTGCACCTCCACATTATCACTGGGTGTATATATATATATATAGTGCACCTCCACATTATCACTGGGTGTATATATATATATATAGTGCACCTCCACATTATCACTGGGTGTATATATATATATAGTGCACCTCCACATTATCACTGGGTGTATATATATATATATAGTGCACCCCCACATTATCACTGGGTGTATATATATATATATATATATATATATATATAGTGCACCTCCACATTATCACTGGGTGTATATATATATAGTGCACCTCCACATTATCACTGGGTGTATATATATATATATATAGTGCACCCCTCACATTATCACTGGGTGTATATATATATATATAGTGCACCTCCACATTATCACTGGGTGTATATATATATATAGTGCACCCCTCACATTATCACTGGGTGTATATATATATATATAGTGCACCTCCACATTATCACTGGGTGTATATATATATATAGTGCACCTCCACATTATCACTGGGTGTATATATATATATATAGTGCACCTCCACATTATCACTGGGTGTATATATATATATAGTGCACCCCTCACATTATCACTGGGTGTATATATATATATAGTGCACCCCTCAAATTATCACTGGGTGTATATATATATATATAGTGCACCTCCACATTATCACTCGGTGTATATATATATATAGTGCACCTCCACATTATCACTGGGTGTATATATATATATATATAGTGCACCCCTCACATTATCACTGGGTGTATATATATATATATATATATATATAGTGCACCCTCACATTATCACTGGGTGTATATATATATATATATAGTGCACCCTCACATTATCACTGGGTGTATATATATATATAGTGCACCCTCACATTATCACTGGGTGTATATATATATAGTGCACCTCCACATTATCACTGGGTGTATATATATATATAGTGCACCCTCACATTATCACTGGGTGTATATATATATATATAGTGCACCCTCACATTATCACTGGGTGTATATATATATATATAGTGCACCCTCACATTATCACTGGGTGTATATATATATATAGTGCACCTCCACATTATCACTGGGTGTATATATATATATAGTGCACCCTCACATTATCACTGGGTGTATATATATATATAGTGCACCCCCACATTATCACTGGGTGTATATATATATATATAGTGCACCCTCACATTATCACTGGGTGTATATATATATAGTGCACCCCCACATTATCACTGGGTGTATATATATATATATATAGTGCACCTCCACATTATCACTGGGTGTATATATATATATATAGTGCACCTCCACATTATCACTGGGTGTATATATATATATAGTGCACCCTCACATTATCACTGGGTGTGTATATATAGTGCACCCCCACATTATCACTGGGTGTATATATATATATATATATATATATATATATATATATAGTGCACCTCCACATTATCACTGGGTGTATATATATATATATAGTGCACCCCTCACATTATCACTGGGTGTATATATATATAGTGCACCCCCACATTATCACTGGGTGTATATATATATAGTGCACCCCCACATTATCACTGGGTGTATATATATATATATAGTGCACCCCTCACATTATCACTGGGTGTATATATATATATATATAGTGCACCCCCACATTATCACTGGGTGTATATATATATATATATAGTGCACCTCCACATTATCACTGGGTGTATATATATATATATAGTGCACCTCCACATTATCACTGGGTGTATATATATATATATATAGTGCACCTCCACATTATCACTGGGTGTATATATATATATATATAGTGCACCCCCACATTATCACTGGGTGTATATATATATATATAGTGCACCTCCACATTATCACTGGGTGTATATATATATATATAGTGCACCTCCACATTATCACTGGGTGTATATATATATATATATAGTGCACCCCTCACATTATCACTGGGTGTATATATATATATATATATATATATATATATATAGTGCACCCCCACATTATCACTTGGTGTATATATATATATATATAGTGCACCTCCACATTATCACTGGGTGTATATATATATAGTGCACCCCTCACATTATCACTGGGTGTATATATATATAGTGCACCCCTCACATTATCACTGGGTGTATATATATATATATATATATAGTGCACCTCCACATTATCACTGGGTGTATATATATATATATATAGTGCACCTCCACATTATCACTGGGTGTATATATATATATATAGTGCACCTCCACATTATCACTGGGTGTATATATATATAGTGCACCTCCACATTATCACTGGGTGTATATATATATATATATATAGTGCACCCCTCACATTATCACTGGGTGTATATATATATATATATATATATATATATATATATAGTGCACCTCCACATTATCACTGGGTGTATATATATATATAGTGCACCTCCACATTATCACTGGGTGTATATATATATATATATATATATATATATATATATAGTGCACCTCCACATTATCACTGGGTGTATATATATATAGTGCACCTCCACATTATCACTGGGTGTATATATATATATAGTGCACCCCTCACATTACCACTGGGTGTATATATATATATATAGTGCACCCCCACATTATCACTGGGTGTATATATATATATATATATATATATATATATATATATATATATATATATATATAGTGCACCTCCACATTATCACTGGGTGTATATATATATATATATAGTGCACCCTCACATTATCACTGGGTGTATATATATATATATATATATATATATATATATATAGTGCACCTCCACATTATCACTGGGTGTATATATATATATATATAGTGCACCCCCACATTATCACTGGGTGTATATATATATATAGTGCACCCCTCACATTATCACTGGGTGTATATATATATAGTGCACCTCCACATTATCACTGGGTATATATATATATATATATATATAGTGCACCCCCACATTATCACTGGGTGTATATATATATATAGTGCACCTCCACATTATCACTGGGTGTATATATATATATATAGTGCACCTCCACATTATCACTGGGTGTATATATATATATAGTGCACCTCCACATTATCACTGGGTGTGTATATATATATAGTGCACCCCCACATTATCACTGGGTGTATATATATATAGTGCACCTCCACATTATCACTGGGTGTATATATATATATAGTGCACCCCTCACATTATCACTGGGTGTGTATATATATATAGTGCACCCCCACATTATCACTGGGTGTATATATATATATAGTGCACCTCCACATTATCAATGGGTGTATATATATATATAGTGCACCCCTCACATTATCACTGGGTGTGTATATATATATAGTGCACCCCCACATTATCACTGGGTGTATATATATATATAGTGCACCCCCACATTATCACTGGGTGTATATATATATATATATATATATATAGTGCAGCCCTCACAATATCACTGGGTGTATATATATATAGTGCACCTCCACATTATCACTGGGTGTATATATATATATATATATATAGTGCACCCCTCACATTATCACTGGGTGTGTATATATATATATATATAGTGCACCTCCACATTATCACTGGGTGTATATATATATATAGTGCACCTCCACATTATCACTGGGTGTATATATATATATAGTGCACCCCCACATTATCACTGGGTGTATATATATATATATATAGTGCACCCCTCACATTATCACTGGGTGTGTATATATATATATATAGTGCACCCCCACATTATCACTGGGTGTATATATATATATATATATATATATATATATAGTGCACCTCCACATTATCACTGGGTGTATATATATATATATAGTGCACCTCCACATTATCACTGGGTGTATATATATATATATAGTGCACCTCCACATTATCACTGGGTGTATATATATATATAGTGCACCTCCACATTATCACTGGGTGTATATATATATATATAGTGCACCCCCACATTATCACTGGGTGTATATATATATATATATATATATATATATATATATATAGTGCACCTCCACATTATCACTGGGTGTATATATATATAGTGCACCTCCACATTATCACTGGGTGTATATATATATATATATAGTGCACCCCTCACATTATCACTGGGTGTATATATATATATATAGTGCACCTCCACATTATCACTGGGTGTATATATATATATATAGTGCACCCCTCACATTATCACTGGGTGTATATATATATATATAGTGCACCTCCACATTATCACTGGGTGTATATATATATATAGTGCACCTCCACATTATCACTGGGTGTATATATATATATATAGTGCACCTCCACATTATCACTGGGTGTATATATATATATAGTGCACCCCTCACATTATCACTGGGTGTATATATATATATAGTGCACCCCTCAAATTATCACTGGGTGTATATATATATATATAGTGCACCTCCACATTATCACTCGGTGTATATATATATATAGTGCACCTCCACATTATCACTGGGTGTATATATATATATATATAGTGCACCTCCACATTATCACTGGGTGTATATATATATATAGTGCACCTCCACATTATCACTGGGTGTGTATATATATATAGTGCACCTCCACATTATCACTGGGTGTATATATATATATAGTGCACCCCTCACATTATCACTGGGTGTATATATATATATATAGTGCACCCCCACATTATCACTGGGTGTATATATATATATAGTGCACCCTCACATTATCACTGGGTGTATATATATATATAGTGCACCTCCACATTATCACTGGGTGTATATATATATATATAGTGCACCTCCACATTATCACTGGGTGTATATATATATATAGTGCACCTCCACATTATCACTGGGTGTATATATATATAGTGCACCTCCACATTATCACTGGGTGTATATATATATATAGTGCACCCCTCACATTATCACTGGGTGTATATATATATATATAGTGCACCCCCACATTATCACTGGGTGTATATATATATATAGTGCACCTCCACATTATCACTGGGTGTATATATATATATATATATAGTGCACCCCTCACATTATCACTGGGTGTATATATATATATAGTGCACCTCCACATTATCACTGGGTGTATATATATATATAGTGCACCTCCACATTATCACTGGGTGTATATATATATATAGTGCACCTCCACATTATCACTGGGTGTATATATATATATAGTGCACCTCCACATTATCACTGGGTGTATATATATATATAGTGCACCCCTCACATTATCACTGGGTGTATATATATATATAGTGCACCTCCACATTATCACTGGGTGTATATATATATATAGTGCACCTCCACATTATCACTGGGTGTATATATATATATAGTGCACCCCTCACATTATCACTGGGTGTATATATATATATAGTGCACCTCCACATTATCACTGGGTGTATATATATATATAGTGCACCCCTCACATTATCACTGGGTGTGTATATATATATAGTGCACCCCTCACATTATCACTGGGTGTATATATATATATATAGTGCACCTCCACATTATCACTGGGTGTATATATATATATATAGTGCACCTCCACATTATCACTGGGTGTATATATATATATAGTGCACCTCCACATTATCACTGGGTGTATATATATATATAGTGCACCCCTCACATTATCACTGGGTGTATATATATATATAGTGCACCCCTCACATTATCACTGGGTGTATATATATATATAGTGCACCCCTACATTTTCACTGGGTGTATATATATATATAGTGCACCCTCACATTATCACTGGGTGTATATATATATAGTGCACCTCCACATTATCACTGGGTGTATATATATATAGTGCACCTCC
Source organism: Phyllobates terribilis (assembly GCF_046119375.1). NCBI lineage: Eukaryota > Metazoa > Chordata > Amphibia > Anura > Dendrobatidae > Phyllobates > Phyllobates terribilis. Next base: position 56,121 of record NW_027366828.1, on the reverse strand, counting down.
ACATTATCACTGGGTGTATATATATATATAGTGCACCTCCACATTATCACTGGGTGTATATATATATATAGTGCACCCCCACATTATCACTGGGTGTATATATATATAGTGCACCTCCACATTATCACTGGGTGTATATATATATATAGTGCACCCTCACATTATCACTGGGTGTATATATATATGTAGTGCACCTCCACATTATCACTGGGTGTATATATATAGTGCACCCTCACATTATCACTGGGTGTATATATATATATAGTGCACCCTCACATTATCACTGGGTGTATATATATATAGTGCACCTCCACATTATCACTGGGTGTATATATATATATAGTACACCTCCACATTATCACTGGGTGTATATATATATATAGTGCACCTCCACATTATCACTGGGTGTATATATATATATAGTGCACCTCCACATTATCACTGGGTGTATATATATATATATAGCGCATCCCCACATTACCACTGGGTGTATATATATATATATAGTGCACCTCCACATTATCACTGGGTGTATATATATATATATAGTGCACCTCCACATTATCACTGGGTGTATATATATATATAGTGCACCTCCACATTATCACTGGGTGTAAATATATATATATAGTGCACCCCCACATTACCACTGGGTGTATATATATATATATAGTGCACCTCCACATTATCACTGGGTGTATATATATATATAGTGCACCTCCACATTATCACTGGGTGTATATATATATATATAGTGCACCCCTCACATTATCACTGGGTGTGTATATATATATAGTGCACCCTCACATTATCACTGGGTGTATATATATATATAGTGCACCTCCACATTATCACTGGGTGTATATATATATATAGTGCACCCCTCACATTATCACTGGGTGTATATATATATATAGTGCACCCTCACATTATCACTGGGTGTATATATATATATAGTGCACCTCCACATTATCACTGGGTGTATATATATATATAGTGCACCCCTCACATTATCACTGGGTGTATATATATATATAGTGCACCTCCACATTATCACTGGGTGTATATATATATATAGTGCACCCCTCACATTATCACTGGGTGTATATATATATATATATATATATAGTACACCTCCACATTATCACTGGGTGTATATATATATATATATAGTGCACCCCCACATTATCACTGGGTGTATATATATATAGTGCACCCCCACATTATCACTGGGTGTATATATATATATAGTACACCTCCACATTATCACTGGGTGTATATATATATATATATAGTGCACCCCTCACATTATCACTGGGTGTATATATATATATAGTGCACCTCCACATTATCACTGGGTGTATATATATATATAGTGCACCCCTCACATTATCACTGGGTGTATATATATATATAGTGCACCTCCACATTATCACTGGGTGTATATATATATATATAGTGCACCTCCACATTATCACTGGGTGTATATATATATATAGTGCACCTCCACATTATCACTGGGTGTATATATATATATAGTGCACCCCTCACATTATCACTGGGTGTATATATATATATAGTGCACCTCCACATTATCACTGGGTGTATATATATATATAGTGCACCCCTCACATTATCACTGGGTGTGTATATATATATAGTGCACCCCTCACATTATCACTGGGTGTATATATATATATATAGTGCACCTCCACATTATCACTGGGTGTATATATATATATATAGTGCACCTCCACATTATCACTGGGTGTATATATATATATAGTGCACCTCCACATTATCACTGGGTGTATATATATATATAGTGCACCCCTCACATTATCACTGGGTGTATATATATATATAGTGCACCCCTACATTTTCACTGGGTGTATATATATATATAGTGCACCCTCACATTATCACTGGGTGTATATATATATAGTGCACCTCCACATTATCACTGGGTGTATATATATATATAGTGCACCTCCACATTATCACTGGGTGTATATATATATATATATAGTGCACCTCCACATTATCACTGGGTGTATATATATATATAGTGCACCCCCACATTATCACTGGGTGTATATATATATAGTGCACCTCCACATTATCACTGGGTGTATATATATATATAGTGCACCCTCACATTATCACTGGGTGTATATATATATGTAGTGCACCTCCACATTATCACTGGGTGTATATATATAGTGCACCCTCACATTATCACTGGGTGTATATATATATATAGTGCACCCTCACATTATCACTGGGTGTATATATATATAGTGCACCTCCACATTATCACTGGGTGTATATATATATATAGTACACCTCCACATTATCACTGGGTGTATATATATATATAGTGCACCTCCACATTATCACTGGGTGTATATATATATATAGTGCACCTCCACATTATCACTGGGTGTATATATATATATATAGCGCATCCCCACATTACCACTGGGTGTATATATATATATATAGTGCACCTCCACATTATCACTGGGTGTATATATATATATAGTGCACCTCCACATTATCACTGGGTGTATATATATATATAGTGCACCTCCACATTATCACTGGGTGTAAATATATATATATAGTGCACCCCCACATTACCACTGGGTGTATATATATATATATAGTGCACCTCCACATTATCACTGGGTGTATATATATATATATAGTGCACCTCCACATTATCACTGGGTGTATATATATATATAGTGCACCCCTCACATTATCACTGGGTGTGTATATATATATAGTGCACCCTCACATTATCACTGGGTGTATATATATATATAGTGCACCTCCACATTATCACTGGGTGTATATATATATATAGTGCACCCCTCACATTATCACTGGGTGTATATATATATATAGTGCACCCTCACATTATCACTGGGTGTATATATATATATAGTGCACCTCCACATTATCACTGGGTGTATATATATATATAGTGCACCCCTCACATTATCACTGGGTGTATATATATATATAGTGCACCCTCACATTATCACTGGGTGTATATATATATATAGTGCACCTCCACATTATCACTGGGTGTATATATATATATAGTGCACCTCCACATTATCACTGGGTGTATATATATATATATAGTGCACCCCTCACATTATCACTGGGTGTATATATATATATATATATAGTACACCTCCACATTATCACTGGGTGTATATATATATATATAGTGCACCCCCACATTATCACTGGGTGTATATATATATATAGTGCACCCCCACATTATCACTGGGTGTATATATATATATAGTACACCTCCACATTATCACTGGGTGTATATATATATATATATATATATAGTGCACCATCACATTATCACTGGGTGTATATATATATATATAGTACACCTCCACATTATCACTGGGTGTATATATATACAGTACAGACCAAAAGTTTGGACACACCTTCTCATTTAAAGATTTTTCAGTATTTTCATGACTATGAGAATTGTACATTCACACTGAAGGCATCAAAACTATGAATTAACACATGTGGAATTATATACTTAACAAAAAAGTGTGAAACAACTGAAAATATGTCTTATATTCTAGGTTCTTCAAAGTAGCCACCTTTTGCTTTGATGACTGTGTAGCACCCTGAGGATTCGGCTGCTACAGGGGTATTGCACCTCAGGCCAGAGGTGTGGTATTCCACTCCCGGGTAAGGATGGAGTGTGGGACTGAGCTCAGTTAGCTGCATACACTACATACATCCCATTTCCGGGGGACAGATCGACGGTACTCCCACCAGTTTATGTGCAGGTACGACAGTGTCTGTCCCTGGCTGGAGTGGGAGGGGGGTGGAACATCCCAGTGGTGTAGGGGCAGATAGGGGGAGCAGTCTGGGTAAGGCTAGGAGCTCATTGGGTGCTGGTCACCTGAGCTCACACATAGAGGGAGTATATAAGGTGGGCACCATCTTCGATCAGGGTCAGTCTGTCAGAGTTTAGTCAGAGGAGCAGAGCAGAGAAGCTCAGCCAGAAGGGCTGACAGGGAGTTGTGGTTCCGGCTGGGCCCAGCTCCAAGGCCAAGTCTGAGAGAGAGAGAGGAGTCAGAAGGACCCAGAGAGAAGAAGAAAGAACCCCAAGACCCCAGAATACAAACAGCAGGGTGAAGGGTTGGCACCCAGGGTACCGGATCCCAAGCTGGCAGAGAGAAAAGCACACCTTAGCCAGGAACCGGAGGTCGTGGGCAGGATCTGCCACGACCCTCACCAAATCCACTAGAAAGGCATACCAAGTATAGGGTCAGGGAACCCAGAAGAGGTGTACCCACCAAGAGACCCGAGGGAGCCGGCCATAAGTGGATCCCTGGTGAGAACGGCCAGAAGAGAGGGAAAGTCAGACAGGAGCTCAGGACCACGCTCCAGAATTGCTTGGGGGTTGGCCGAGTCCAGGACCTGGTGGACGCAGCACGGCTCGGGTGGTCGCTTCAGGCCAGAGTGACCATAAGAACACCCGTAAGTAAAAACCCCTGAACTGCACAGCCGACTCTGAGTCTTCTTGCTGATTCATCCTGCACCTGCACAACCACCATCCTCTACACCTGACCCCCTGAGGCTATACCCCTCCCGTTGGGGGTTATACTACCAGAGCTGCACACATACCACCAGCCTCAGAGGACCCTTCTGCAGCGGCGGCCTTTTGACCGCAAATCAACGGGTGGCGTAGTCGACACTAAGGACCTTTAACAACATCTGTAAAGACTGCCACACACTGAGTTTGACACCCTGGGCACGGACCGGGTCACCGCCACTCGGAGACTACAACCCCCATCTGATCCGGCTCCGGGTAATCCCCAAACAGCACTGGCCCAGGGGGCGCGTCAACTTTGGCGTAGTCGGCAGGATTTCGTGCCCGCAACAACCGGGTACTGCGTGCCTGAAGAAAAGTTCAAATTTACCTCAAGAAGAAGTCTCCCGCCGGTTCCAGAGGGTCCCCGCCATGGGACATCATCACGGATCGTTTCCCGCCGGTTGCCCGCCATCTGCAGCTTTTTCCCGCCATCCACGGAGTTTCCCGCCACTGGGAGACGATTCCCGCCATTTCCAGAAGATTTCCCACCTTGGAAGAGCGGACGCCATTATGGGCGTGCCAGAGGGTGGCAAGAGGTCACCTCCCATCGTGGGCCAGGTCAAGGAATGGCGCCAAAAGCGGAAACCGCCCCCACCAACAGAGACTGTGATGCTGGAAATGTCCATCAGCGTGAGAGAACTGCCCCTGGAACTGACAATCACAAAGTTGCCCGAGGACCACCCCCAATGTGGGCGGAGACAGAACAAGAGAGCGAAGATGGGTGCAGCCTGGAGGAGTCTGGAGAGAGCGCACCCGGAGACAAGAGGTCTGGAGAGGACTCCGGAGAAGTCGTACCCGGAGATAGAAGGAGAGTCAGGCAGCACCGACCCAGTGGTCAGGAGCCTGCTGCAAGCAACAACCCCACTAGGCTTAGTGGAGATCCTGGCACAGCTCCCCCGAGACCGGGAGTGTGCGCAGACCGCGCTGGAGCGCCTCGTATGGAGGATGGCCCAGGTGCAGCGAGAGACGCTGACGGAGTGGAGCCGAGAGATGGCCCTGCAGGCAAGAACCCGCCAGCGAAGCACGCCACCCGAGACGAGGAGACAGACCGCCTCTGAGGATGGTGCAGGAGGAGTGAAGGCCGGAGACGGCGCCGAAAAGGGAGCTGAACAGATGGAGGCAGGTAAAGGGGACGTCACTACCCCGAGCCGAGAAACCGCGTGCCTGCCCCAGCTCCCCGTCGCAGAGCCCGAAATTCCCCCTGCCGTGCCCGTCGCTGCATCTTCACCGCTCCAGACAAGGCCTCAAGCAGAAGCCGCGGCCGCGACCCCTGTGACGTCACGCGCCTCAACCCCGAGCGCGGCAAAGCAGGAAACACCACAGGCCTGGTCGCAAGGTCTAGTACCCCCGGGCGCCGCAGTACCAACAGCGCCCTCTACCTCCACTGAGCCACCGGCCTGGTCGCTGGGCCAAGTAACCCCGGGCGCCGCCGTCTTCACGGTGCCCTTTACGTTCAGGGTACCCCAGGCCTGGTCGCAAGGCCTGGTCAACCCGGGCGCCGCTTCCACCACCGCGCCCTCAACATCTAGAGTGCCGCACCTGGGTGAAGACCTATTTGCCCAGCATACGTGCCCGGATGGGCAGCCCTTTAGATGGCCACCGGAGTACTACCAACTGGAACTCCAAAAAGCCAGGCCCCTGTGCGAGCCCCTGATTCCGGCTCCGAAGCCCGTTAAGAGGACCCCGCTCCCGCTGGAAGAAGCGCAGTTCGAGTGGGACCCCACCGGAGGAGACCTCATGGGATTCACCCAAGAGACTCGGGCAGCCGCAGCTGAGCGTGCGGAGTGCTGCCGGCAGCAGTTAGAGGTCTTCGACCGGGAGAGGAGAGAGAGGCGGGTCCGAGAGCAGCGGCTGCAGGAACAGAGCGCAGGGCAGAAGAGCAGGACCAGGAGAGACCCCCGTGCAGCTCATGGTCCCCGTGCCACCGGGACTGTAATTAAATTCCAACTTCAGCACGGTTGGGGTTTCATCAGGGATCATCACACCCCCGGCGACGTCTTTGTCACCAGAAGAGACGTGGAGTCCCATCTGCCGGAGGGACACAGAGGTCGTGACCTATATGTAGGGGACGAGGTCACGTTCACCCGGCACAAGTGTGCCAAAGGACCCTACGCCCTCCATGTACACCGGCTGACGGAGGAGGAGCTACGGTGTGAAGAGGAGCAAGAGGATCCGGACGGGTCTGAAGGAGGAGCAGGAGTACGCCGTCATTAAAGTACGGTAAAGAGACTGTATATAGTTACCCGTCGGGGTATAAGAACTGTTACTGCTGCTAGTTAAAATATAGTCCCCGTTGGGACCAGCAAATTGAACTGAAACCCGTCTGTCCCTATTCCCACTGACCGAGGACTGAGAGCGGTCATTCCTTTCCTAGTACCTGGCCGAGGACTGAGAGCGGCCATATTTCCCCTTGTATATAGTTGCGCTTTTTAAGGCGCCCCCTACCGGTTTTATAGGAAACTGTTGTTTTTACTACAAGAGACTGTCGCACTTTACCCGGTCACAAGTTGCACCGTGGCCGGAGGAACAAGAAAGTTTACAAAAATGTTTATATGAAAAAGTTTTATGCTGATAATATATATAATGTTTTATGAAAAAAATTGTATGTTTGTGGATGTTTTTGTTCTCTTACAGCCCGAGGACGTGCTGTGATTTACCAGGGGGGAATGTAGCACCCTGAGGGCTCGGCTGCTACAGGGGTATTGCACCTCAGGCCAGAGGTGTGGTATTCCACTCCCGGGTAAGGATGGAGTGTGGGACTGAGCTCAGTTAGCTGCATACACTACATACATCCCATTTCCGGGGGACAGATCGACGGTACTCCCACCAGTTTATGTGCAGGTACGACAGTGTCTGTCCCTGGCTGGAGTGGGAGGGGGGTGGAACATCCCAGTGGTGTAGGGGCAGATAGGGGGAGCAGTCTGGGTAAGGCTAGGAGCTCATTGGGTGCTGGTCACCTGAGCTCACACATAGAGGGAGTATATAAGGTGGGCACCATCTTCGATCAGGGTCAGTCTGTCAGAGTTTAGTCAGAGGAGCAGAGCAGAGAAGCTCAGCCAGAAGGGCTGACAGGGAGTTGTGGTTCCGGCTGGGCCCAGCTCCAAGGCCAAGTCTGAGAGAGAGAGAGGAGTCAGAAGGACCCAGAGAGAAGAAGAAAGAACCCCAAGACCCCAGAATACAAACAGCAGGGTGAAGGGTTGGCACCCAGGGTACCGGATCCCAAGCTGGCAGAGAGAAAAGCACACCTTAGCCAGGAACCGGAGGTCGTGGGCAGGATCTGCCACGACCCTCACCAAATCCACTAGAAAGGCATACCAAGTATAGGGTCAGGGAACCCAGAAGAGGTGTACCCACCAAGAGACCCGAGGGAGCCGGCCATAAGTGGATCCCTGGTGAGAACGGCCAGAAGAGAGGGAAAGTCAGACAGGAGCTCAGGACCACGCTCCAGAATTGCTTGGGGGTTGGCCGAGTCCAGGACCTGGTGGACGCAGCACGGCTCGGGTGGTCGCTTCAGGCCAGAGTGACCATAAGAACACCCGTAAGTAAAAACCCCTGAACTGCACAGCCGACTCTGAGTCTTCTTGCTGATTCATCCTGCACCTGCACAACCACCATCCTCTACACCTGACCCCCTGAGGCTATACCCCTCCCGTTGGGGGTTATACTACCAGAGCTGCACACATACCACCAGCCTCAGCGGACCCTTCTGCAGCGGCGGCCTTTTGACCGCAAATCAACGGGTGGCGTAGTCGACACTAAGGACCTTTAACAACATCTGTAAAGACTGCCACACACTGAGTTTGACACCCTGGGCACGGACCGGGTCACCGCCACTCGGAGACTACAACCCCCATCTGATCCGGCTCCGGGTAATCCCCAAACAGCACTGGCCCAGGGGGCGCGTCAACTGCTTTGCACACTCTTGGCATTCTCTTGATGGGCTTCAAGAGGTAGTCACCGGAAATGTTTTTCACTTCACAGGTGTGCCCTGTCAGGTTTAATAAGTGGGATTTCTTGCCTTATAAATGGGGTTGGGACCATCAGTTGTGTTGTGCAGAAGTCTGGTGGATACACAGCTGATAGTCCTACTGAATAGACTGTTAGAATTTGTATTATGGCAAGAAAAAAGCAGCTAACTAAAGAAAAACAAGTGGCCATCATTACTTTAAGAAATGAAGGTCAGTCAGTCCGAAAAATTGAGCAAACTTTGAAAGTGTCCCCAAGTGCAGTTGCAAAAACCATCAAGCGCTACAAGGAAACTGGCTCACATGAGGACCGCCCCAGAAAAGGAAGACCAAGAGTCACCTCTACTTCTGAGGATAAGTTTATCCGAGTCACCAGCCTCAGAAATCGCAGGTTAACAGCAGCTCAGATTAGAGACCAGGTCAATGCCACACAGAGTTCTAGCAGCAGACACATCTCTACAACAACTGTTAAGAGGAGACTTTGTGCAGTAGGTCTTCATGGTAAAATAGCTGCTAGGAAACCACTGCTAAGGACAGGCAACAAGCAGAAGAGACTTGTTTGGGCTAAAGAACACAAGGAATGGACATTAGACCAGTGGAAATCTGTGCTTTGGTCTGATGAGTCCAAATTTGAAATCTTTGGTTCCAACCACCGTGTCTTTGTGCGACGCAGAAAAGATGAACGGATGGACTCTACATGCCTGTTTCCCACCGTGAAGCATGGCGGAGGAGGTGTGATGGTGCTTTGCTGGTGACACTGTTGGGGATTTATTCAAAATTGAAGGCATACTGAACCAGCATGGCTACCACAGCATCTTGCAGCGGCATGCTATTCCATCCGGTTTGCGTTTAGTTGGACCATCATTTATTTTACAACAGGACAATGACCCCAAACACACCTCCAGGCTGCGTAAGGGCTATTTGACCAAGAAGGAGAGTGATGGGGGGCTACGCCAGATGACCTGGCCTCCACAGTCACCAGACCTGAACCCAATCGAGATGGTTTGGGGTGAGCTGGACCGCAGAGTGAAGGCAAAAGGGCCAACAAGTGCTAAGCATCTCTGGGAACTCCTTCAAGATTGTTGGAAGACCATTTCCGGTGACTACCTCTTGAAACTCATCAAGAGAATGCCAAGAGTGTGCAAAGCAGTCATCAAAGCAAAAGGTGGCTACTGTGAAGAACCTAGAATATAAGACATATTTTCAGTTGTTTCACACTTTTTTGTTAAGTATATAATTCCACATGTGTTAATTCATAGTTTTGATGCCTTCAGTGTGAATGTACAATTCTCATAGTCATGAAAATACAGAAAAATCTTTAAATGAGAAGGTGTGTCCAAACTTTTGGTCGGTACTGTATATATAGCGCACCCCTCACATTATCACTGGGTGTATATATATATATAGTGCACCTCCACATTATCACTGGGTGTATATATATATATAGTGCACCCCTCACATTATCACTGGGTGTATATATATATAGTGCACCTCCACATTATCACTGGGTGTATATATATATATATATAGTGCACCTCCACATTATCACTGGGTGTATATATATATATATATAGTGCACCTCCACATTATCACTGGGTGTATATATATATATAGTGCACCCCTCACATTATCACTGGGTGTATATATATATAGTGCACCTCCACATTATCACTGGGTGTATATATATATATATATAGTGCACTTCCACATTATCACTGGGTGTATATATATATAGTGCACCCTCACATTATCACTGGGTGTATATATACATATAGTGCACCCCTCACATTATCACTGGGTGTGTATATATATATAGTGCACCCTCACATTATCACTGGGTGTATATATATATATATAGTGCACCTCCACATTATCACTGGGTGTATATATATATATATATATATAGTGCACCCCTCACATTATCACTGGGTGTATATATATATATAGTGCACCCCTCACATTATCACTGGGTGTATATATATATATAGTGCACCCCTCACATTATCACTGGGTGTATATATATATAGTGCACCCCTCACATTATCACTGGGTGTATATATATATATAGTGCACCCTCACATTATCACTGGGTGTATATATATATATATAGTGCACCTCCACATTATCACTCGGTGTATATATATATATATAGTGCACCCTCACATTATCACTGGGTGTATATATATATATATATATAGTGCACCCCTCACATTATCACTGGGTATATATATATATAGTGCACCCTCACATTATCACTGGGTGTATATATATATATAGTGCACCCTCACATTATCACTGGGTGTATATATATATATATATATAGTGCACCTCCACATTATCACTGGGTGTATATATATATAGTGCACCTCCACATTATCACTGGGTGTATATATATATAGTGCACCCCTCACATTATCACTGGGTGTATATATATATATATATAGTACACCTCCACATTATCACTGGGTGTATATATATATATATATATATATATATATATATAGTGCACCCCCACATTATCACTGGGTGTATATATATATAGTGCACCCCTCACATTATCACTGGGTGTATATATATATATATAGTGCACCTCCACATTATCACTGGGTGTATATATATATATAGTGCACCCCCACATTATCACTGGGTGTATATATATATATAGTGCACCCTCACATTATCACTGGGTGTATATATATATATAGTGCACCCTCACATTATCACTGGGTGTATATATATATATAGTGCACCTCCACATTATCACTGGGTGTATATATATATATATATAGTGCACCCCTCACATTATCACTGGGTGTATATATATATATAGTGCACCCTCACATTATCACTGGGTGTACAGTACAGACCAAAAGTTTGGACACACCTTCTCATTTAAAGATTTTTCTGTATTTTCATGACTATGAAAATTGTACATTCACACTGAAGGCATCAAAACTATGAATTACCACATGTGGAATTATATACTTAACAGAAAAGTGTGAAACAGCTGAAAATATGTCTTATATTCTAGGTTCTTCAAAGTAGCCACCTTTTGCTTTGATGACTGCTTTGCACATTCTTGGCATTCTCTTGATGAGCTTCAAGAGGTAGTCACCGGAAATGGTCTTCCAACAATCTTGAAGGAGTTCCCAGAGATGCTTAGCACTTGTTGGCCCTTTTGCCTTCACTCTGCGGTCCAGCTCACCCCAAACTATCTCGATTGGGTTCAGGTCTGGTGACTGTGGAGGCCAGGTCATCTGGTGTAGCCCCCCATCACTCTCCTTCATGGTCAAATAGCCCTTACACAGCCTGGAGGTGTGTTTGGGGTCATTATCCTGTTGAAAAATAAATAATGGTCTAGCTAAATGCAAACCGGATGGAATAGCATGCCGCTGCAAGATGCTGTGGTAGCCATGCTGGTTCAGTATGCCTTCAATTTTGAATAAATTCCCAACAGTGTCACCAGCAAAGCCCCCCCACACCATCACACCTCCTCCTCCATGCTTCACGGTGGGAACCAGGCATGTAGAGTCCATCCGTTCACCTTTTCTGCGTCGCACAAAGACACGGTGGTTGGAACCAAAGATCTAAAATTTGGACTCATCAGACCAAAGCACAGATTTCCACTGGTCTAATGTCCATTTTTTGTGTTCTTTAGCCCAAACAAGTCTCTTCTGCTTGTTGCCTGTCCTTAGCAGTGGTTTCCTAGCAGCTATTTTACCATGAAGGCCTGCTGCACAAAGTCTCCTCTTAACAGTTGTTGTAGAGATGTGTCTGCTGCTAGAACTCTGTGTGGCATTGACCTGGTCTATAATCTGAGCTGCTGTTAATCTGCGATTTCTGAGGCTGGTGACTCGGATAAACATATCCTCAGAAGCAGAGGTGACTCTTGGTCTTCCTTTCCTGGGGCGGTCCTCATGTGAGTCAGTTTCTTTGTAGCGCTTGATGGTTTTTGCAACTGCACTTGGGGACACTTTCAAAGTTTTCCCAATTTTTCGCACTGACTGACCTTCATTTCTTAAAGTAATGATGGCCACTCATTTTTCTTTACTTAGCTGCTTTTTTCTTGCCATAATACAAATTCTAACAGTCTATTCAGTAGGACTATCAGCTGTGTATCCACCATACTTCTGCACAACACAACTGATGGTCCCAACCCCATTTATAAGGCAAGAAATCCCACTTATTAAACCTGACAGGGCACACCTGTGAAGTGAAAACCTTTTCCGGTGACTACCTCTTGAAGCTCATCAAGAGAATGCCAAGAGTGTGCAAAGCAGTCATCAAAGCAAAAGGTGGCTACTTTGAAGAACCTAGAATATAAGACATATTTTCAGTTGTTTCTCACTTTTTTGTTAAGTATATAATTCCACATGTGTTAATTCATAGTTTTGATGCCTTCAGTGTGAATGTACAATTTTCATAGTCATGAAAATACAGAAAAATCTTTAAATGAGAAGGTGTGTCCAAACTTTTGGTCTGTACTGTATATACCGTATATTCCGGCGTATAAGACGACTTTTGAAGACTGAAAAATCTTCTGTCTAGTCTGGGGTCGTCTTATACGCCGGTAATGCTTTTGAACTTTCAGAAATTGACATGCGGGGATACTCTGGGGGTGTTAATAAGCTGCCGTGGCCGTATCCCTGCCATGTCGGAGTTAATATAAGGTGGAGGGAGTTAAAATACGGCGGCGGTAGGTCCAGACAGTCAGCGCTTCTTTGCTGAAACTGACACATCGCTGCGTATTCCCAGCTCCGGACACAGCGCAGGGCTTCTATGCCGACAGCTTTCACTTGTCACAGAAGCGCTGCGCTGTGTCCGGAGCTGGGAAGTTCGCATCGCTTCTGTGACAATATATAAAAAGCCGGCAATTCAGCAGCGGCATAAGCCGGCACCCGACAATTTAGAATAGAAAGAATAGAGCTTCACACATAGATTAGATAGATAGAAACATGTCAGTCACATATATAAGAAGTACAGTGACAGTGTTGCTTACTGTACTTGTCATTTAGTGTAAAGGATTTATTAAAACAAATAATAGTGTTTTCATGCACCGTCTCTTTAAAAAAGCCGGCCGGCAATTCAGCAGCGGTACCCGACAATTTATAACAGACAGAATAGAGCTTCACACATAGATTAGATAGATAGAAACATGTCAGTCACATATATATGAAGTACAGGGACAGTGCTGGTTACTGTACTTGTCATCTAGTGTTAAAATAACGGATTTATTAAAAAAAAAATTGGCGTGGGGTTCCCCTTAATTTTAGGCTCTAGCGGAGGTTAAGCAGACGGCTGGGGCAGATGTTTGAAGCCTGGGAAGGGGGTAATACCCACGGAGCTTCCCAGGCTACTAATATCAGCCCCCAGCTGAATACCTAGCCTTTACTAGCTATTAAAATGGGGGATCCCAAAAAAATGACGTGGGGTCCCCCCTATTTTAATAGCTAGCAAAGGCTAGGCAGATAGCTGGAGGCTGATATTAATAGCCCAGGAAGGGAGCCATGAATATTGGCCCCCTCCCAGGCTAGAAACACCAGCCGTCAGCCGCCCCAGAAATGGCACATCCATAGGATGCGCCAATTCTGGCACTTAGCCTCGCTCTTCCCACTGCCCTGTAGCGGTGGCAGTGGGGTAATAGGGCTGGGGTTGATGTCAGCTTATAATGCCAGCTGACATCAAGCCCAGGTTAGTAATGGAGAGGCGTCTATAAGACACCCCCATTACTAACCCCATAGTAAAAGTTAAAAAAAACACAAACACCCAGAATAAAGTCCTTTAATTGAAATAAAGACACAAATCTTTATTGTTCTAAATTAAACCATACTTACCATCACGCCCATTCCAGCTGAAGCCAACGATCTCCTGCAGTAAAAGTAAAATAATAAAGCAACATCATCCTTACCTTTCCATGGTTCCCAGGACAGCTCCAGCTCTGCTATATCGAGATGACAGGCTGGACCGCAGCAGAACGCCGCCATCCAGCCTGTCATCCCGCAGACACTGAGAAGCGCAGGCATGCTTGCGCTCCTCAGTGTCTGACTGTGACGGCATCCAGATGAGCCGACAATGAACTCAGCTCACCTCCTGGACGTCCGTCACTGACAGCGTGGGAAACTTCTACTGCGCATGCGGGGAGCAGGAGAATTTTCCCACGCTGTCAGTGACGTGCATGAGGTGAGCCGAGTTCATTGTCGGCTCATCTGGATGCCGTCACAGTCAGACACTGTGGAGCACAAGCATGCCTGCGCTTCTCAGTGTCTGCGGGATGACAGGCTGGATGGCAGCGTTCTGCTGCGGTCCAGCCTGTCATGTGAATGTAGCAGAGCTGGACCGGTCCTGGGAACCATGGAAAGGTAAGGATGAGGTTGCTTTATTATTTTACTTTTATTGCAGGAGATCGTTGGCTTCAGCTGGAATGGGCGTGATGGTAAGTATGGTTTAATTTAGAACATTAAAAAATTGTGTCTTTATTTCAATTAAAGGACTTTATTCTGGGTGTTGTGTTTTTTTTAATTACTTTACTAGAAATTCATGGTGGTCATGTCTAATATTGGCGTGACCCCATGAATTTCGGGCTTAGGGCCAGCTGATAATGCCAAGCTGGCCCTAACCCCTTTATTACCCAGTGAGCCACCGCACCAGGGCCCTGGATGAGTTGGGTACAGCGCCAGAAGATGGCGCTTCTATGAACGCGCCATTTTCCGGGGTGGCTGCGGACTGCAATTTGCAGCGGGGGTGGCCCAGAAAGCTTGGGCCTCCCTGCACTGCAGATTCCAGCCCCCAGCTGCCTAGTTGTACCTGGCTGGACACAAAAATAGGGCGAAGCCCCACGCATTTTTTTTTAAAATTATTTCATGAAATAATTTAAAAAAAAAGGGCTTCCCTATATTGTTGTGTCCGGCTAGGTACAAATAGGCAGCTGGTGGTTGGGTGCAGCCCGTTCCTGCCTGCTGTACCTGGCTGGACACAAAAATATGGCGAAGCCCCACGTCAACATTTTTGGGAAAAATTAATTACAAAATTAATAATTTAGGGACTGCATCTTTATTAACCCCTCAATTGTCATTTAGTGTTAAAATCAAAGGATTTTTTAAAAAGAAAATTGGCGTGGGATCCCCCATCATTATAGTCTCTAGCGGAGGTTAAGCAGACGGCTGGGGCAGATGTTTGAAGCCTGGGAAGGGGGTAAAACCCACGGAGCTTCCCAGGCTACTAATATCAGCCCCCAGCTGAATACCTAGCCTTTACTAGCTATTAGAATGGGGGACCCCCCCAAAAAATGACGTGGGGTCCCCCCTATTTTAATATGTTTATGAGTGACAGTTTTCCTGCTATATACCTGCATGTCATAAGAATTTAAATTAAAAAAGGACCATGTTAAATTCAAATCTGTTTTTTTTTAATTTTTACCGGTGTTTGGTATGCGTTGGAAAAGGGGTAGTCTTATACGGTGAATATATCCTAAACTCGATATTTTAACAGGAAAGTAGGGGGGTCGTCTTATACACCAGGTCGTCTTATACGCCGGAATATACGGTATATATAGTGCACCTCCACATTATCACTGGGTGTATATATATATATATATATATATATAGTGCACCAATCACATTATCACTGGGTGTATATATATATATAGTGCACCTCCACATTATCACTGGGTGTATATATATATATATATATATATAGTGCACCCCTCACATTATCACTGGGTGTATATATATATATAGTGCACCTCCACATTATCACTGGGTGTATATATATATATAGTGCACCTCCACATTATCACTGGGTGTATATATATATATATATATATATATATATATAGTGCACCCCTCACATTATCACTGGGTGTATATATATATATAGTGCACCTCCACATTATCACTGGGTGTATATATATATATAGTGCACCTCCACATTATCACTGGGTGTATATATATATATATATATATAGTGCACCTCCACATTATCACTGGGTGTATATATATATATAGTGCACCTCCACATTATCACTGGGTGTGTATATATATATAGTGCACCCCTCACATTATCACTGGATGTATATATATATATAGTGCACCCCCACATTATCACTGGGTGTATATATATATATAGTGCACCCCTCACATTATCACTGGGTGTATATATATATATAGTGCACCCCTCACATTATCACTGGGTGTATATATATATATATATATATATATATATATATATATAGTGCACCCCCACATTATCACTGGGTGTGTATATATATATAGTGCACCCTC
Source organism: Phyllobates terribilis (assembly GCF_046119375.1). Classification (NCBI taxonomy): domain Eukaryota; kingdom Metazoa; phylum Chordata; class Amphibia; order Anura; family Dendrobatidae; genus Phyllobates; species Phyllobates terribilis. The sequence continues at coordinate 39,229 of NW_027366828.1, read as the reverse complement.
ACATTATCACTGGGTGTATATATATATAGTGCACCCTCACATTATCACTGGGTGTATATATATATATATATATAGTGCACCCCTCACATTATCACTGGGTGTATATATATATATATATATATATATAGTGCACCCCCACATTATCACTGGGTGTATATATATATATAGTGCACCCCTCACATTATCACTGGATGTATATATATATATAGTGCACCCTCACATTATCACTGGGTGTATATATATATAGTGCACCTCCACATTATCACTGGATGTATATATATATATAGTGCACCTTCACATTATCACTGAGTGTATATATATATAGTGCACCCCACATTATCACTGGGTGTGTATATATATATATATAGTGCACCTCCACATTATCACTGGGTGTGTATATATATATATATATATAGTGCACCTCCACATTATCACTGGGTGTGTATATATATATATATATATAGTGCACCTCCACATTATCACTGGGTGTATATATATATATATATAGTGCACCCCTCACATTATCACTGGGTGTATATATATATATATATATATATATATATATATATATATATATATATATATATAGTGCACCCCTCACATCATCACTGGGTGTATATATATATAGTGCACCCTCACATTATCACTGGGTGTATATATATATATATATATATAGTGCACCTCCACATTATCACTGAGTGTATATATATATATATATATATATAGTGCACCCCCACATTATCACTGAGTGTATATATATATATATATATATAGTGCACCCTCACATTACCACTGGGTGTATATATATATATAGTGCACCCCTCACATTATCACTGGGTGTATATATATATATATATATATATATATATATATAGTGCACCCTCACATTATCACTGGGTGTATATATATATATATATATATATATATATAGTGCACCCCCACATTATCACTGGGTGTATATATATATATATATATATATATATATATAGTGCACCTCCACATTATCACTGGGTGTATATATATATATAGTGCACCCTCACATTATCACTGGGTGTATATATATATATATATATAGTGCACCCTCACATTATCACTGGGTGTATATATATATATATAGTGCACCTCCACATTATCACTGGGTGTATATATATATATATATATATATATATATATATAGTGCACCCCCACATTATCACTGGGTGTATATATATATATATATATATATAGTGCACCTCCACATTATCACTGGGTGTATATATATATATAGTGCACCCTCACATTATCACTGGGTGTATATATATATATATATATATATAGTGCACCCTCACATTATCACTGGGTGTATATATATATATATAGTGCACCCTCACATTATCACTGGGTGTATATACATATATAGTGCACGCCCACATTATCACTGGGTGTATATATATATATAGTGCACCCTCACATTATCACTGGGTGTATATATATATATAGTGCACCCCTCACATTATCACTGGGTGTATATATATATATAGTGCACCCTCACATTATCACTGGGTGTATATATATATATATATAGTGCACCTCCACATTATCACTGGGTGTATATATATATATATAGTGCACCCTCACATTATCACTGGGTGTATATATATATAGTGCACCCCCACATTATCACTGGGTGTATATATATATAGTGCACCCCCACATTATCACTGGGTGTATATATATATATATATAGTGCACCCCCACATTATCACTGGGTGTATATATATATATATATAGTGCACCCTCACATTATCACTGGGTGTATATATATATAGTGCACCCCCACATTATCACTGGGTGTATATATATATAGTGCACCCCCACATTATCACTGGGTGTATATATATATAGTGCACCCTCACATTATCACTGGGTGTATATATATATATATATAGTGCACCCTCACATTATCACTGGGTGTATATATATATATAGTGCACCCCCACATTATCACATGGTGTATATATATATAGTGCACCCCCACATTATCACTGGGTGTATATATATATATATAGTGCACCCCCACATTATCACTGGGTGTATATATATATATAGTGCACCCTCACATTATCACTGGGTGTATATATATATATATAGTGCACCCTCACATTATCACTGGGTGTATATATATATATAGTGCACCCCCACATTATCACTGGGTGTATATATATATATATATATATAGTGCACCCTCACATTATCACTGGGTGTATATATATATATATAGTGCACCCTCACATTATCACTGGGTGTATATATATATATAGTGCACCCCCACATTATCACTGGGTGTATATATATATATATATATATATATATAGTGCACCCTCACATTATCACTGGGTGTATATATATATATATATATATATAGTGCACTTCCACATTATCACTGGGTGTATATATATATATATATATATATATATATATATAGCGCACCCTCACATTATCACTGGGTGTATATATATATAGTGCACCCTCACATTATCACTGAGTGTATATATATATATAGTGCACCCTCACATTATCACTGGGTGTATATATATATATAGTGCACCCCCACATTATCACTGGGTGTATATATATATATATATATATATATAGTGCACCTCCACATTATCACTGGGTGTATATATATATATAGTGCACCCCTCACATTATCACTGGGTGTATATATATATATATAGTGCACCTCCACATTATCACTGGGTGTATATATATATATATAGTGCACCCTCACATTATCACTGGGTGTGTATATATATATATATATATATATATATATATATATATATATATAGTGCACCCCCACATTATCACTGGGTGTATATATATATATAGTGCACCCCTCACATTATCACTGGGTGTATATATATATAGTGCACCCTCACATTATCACTGAGTGTATATATATATATAGTGCACCCTCACATTATCACTGGGTGTATATATATATATAGTGCACCCCCACATTATCACTGGGTGTATATATATATAGTGCACCTCTCACATTATCACTGGGTGTATATATATATATAGTACACCCCCACATTATCACTGGGTGTATATATATATATAGTGCACCTCCACATTATCACTGGGTGTATATATATATATAGTGCACCCCCACATTATCACTGGGTGTATATATATATATAGTGCACCCTCACATTATCACTGGGTGTATATATATATAGTGCACCTCTCACATTATCACTGGGTGTATATATATATATAGTGCACCCCCACATTATCACTGGGTGTATATATATATATATATATATATATATATATATAGTGCACCCTCACATTATCACTGGGTGTATATATATATATATATATATATAGTGCACCCCCACATTATCACGGGGTGTATATATATATATATATATAGTGCACCCCCACATTATCACTGGGTGTATATATATATATATATATAGTGCACCCCTCACATTATCACTGGGTGTATATATATATATATATATATATATATATAGTGCACCCCCACATTATCACTGGGTGTATATATATAGTGCACCCTCACATTATCACTGGGTGTATATATATATATATATATATATATATATATAGTGCACCCCTCACATTATCACTGGGTGTATATATATATATAGTGCACCCCTCACATTATCACTGGGTGTATATATATATATAGTGCACCCTCACATTATCACTGGGTGTATATATATATATATATATATATATAGTGCACCCCCACATTATCACTGGGTGTATATATATATATAGTGCACCCCCACATTATCACTGGGTGTATATATATATATATATATATATATATATATATATATAGTGCACCCTCACATTATCACTGGGTGTATATATATATATATATATATATATATATATATATATATATAGTGCACCCCCACATTATCACGGGGTGTATATATATATATATAGTGCACCCCCACATTATCACTGGGTGTATATATATATATATATAGTGCACCCCTCACATTATCACTGGGTGTATATATATATATATATATATATATAGTGCACCCCCACATTATCACTGGGTGTATATATATAGTGCACCCTCACATTATCACTGGGTGTATATATATATATATATATATATAGTGCACCCCTCACATTATCACTGGGTGTATATATATATATATAGTGCACCCCCACATTATCACTGGGTGTATATATATATATATATATAGTGCACCTCCACATTATCACTGGGTGTATATATATATATATATATATATATATATATATATATAGTGCACCCCCACATTATCACTGGGTGTATATATATATATATATATATATATATATATATATATATAGTGCACTCTCACATTATCACTGGGTGTATATATATATATATATATAGTGCACCCCCACATTATCACTGGGTGTATATATATATATAGTGCACCCCCACATTATCACTGGGTGTATATATATATATATATATATATATATATATATATATAGTGCACTCTCACATTATCACTGGGTGTATATATATATATATATATATATATATATATAGTGCACCCCCACATTATCACTGGGTGTATATATATATATAGTGCACCCCCACATTATCACTGGGTGTATATATATATATATAAATAGTGCATCCTCACATTATCACTGGGTGTATATATATATATATATATATATATATATATAGTGCAACCTCACATTATCACTGGGTGTATATATATATATATATAGTGCACCTCCACATTATCACTGGGTGTATATATATATATATAGTGCACCCCTCACATTATCACTGGGTGTGTATATATATATATAAATAGTGCACCCTCACATTATCACTGGGTGTATATATATATATATATAGTGCACCTCCACATTATCACTGGGTGTATATATATATATATATATATATATATATATATATAGTGCACCCCCACATTATCACTGGGTGTATATATATATATAGTGCACCCCCACATTATCACTGGGTGTATATATATATATATAAATAGTGCATCCTCACATTATCACTGGGTGTATATATATATATATATATATATATATATAGTGCAACCTCACATTATCACTGGGTGTATATATATATATATATAGTGCACCTCCACATTATCACTGGGTGTATATATATATATATAGTGCACCCCTCACATTATCACTGGGTGTGTATATATATATATATATAGTGCACCCTCACATTATCACTGGGTGTATATATATATAGTGCACCCCCACATTATCACTGGGTGTATATATATATATATATATATATATATATATATATATATATATATATATATATATATATATATATATATATATAGTGCACCCTCACATTATCACTGGGTGTATATATATATATATATATATATATATATAGTGCACCTCCACATTATCACTGGGTGTATATATATATAGTGCACCCCCACATTATCACTGGGTGTATATATATATATATATATATAGTGCACCTCCACATTATCACTGGGTGTATATATATATAGTGCACCCCCACATTATCACTGGGTGTATATATATATATATATATATATATATATATATATAGTGCACCCTCACATTATCACTGGGTGTATATATATATATATATATATATATATATATATATATATATATAGTGCACCTCCACATTATCACTGGGTGTATATATATATAGTGCACCCCCACATTATCACTGGGTGTATATATATATATATATATATAGTGCACCTCCACATTATCAGTGGGTGTGTATATATATATATATATATATATATATATATATATATATATATATATATATATAGTGCACCCCTTACATTATCACTGGGTGTGTATATATATGTATATATATAGTGCAACCCCACATTATCACTGGGTGTATATATATATAGTGCACCCTCACATTATCACTGGGTGTATATATATATATATAGTGCACCTCCACATTATCACTGGGTGTATATATATATATAGTGCACCTCCACATTATCACTGGGTGTATATATATATATATAGTGCACCTCCACATTATCACTGGGTGTATATATATATATATATAGTGCACCCCTCACATTATCACTGGGTGCATATATATATATAGTGCACCTCCACATTATCACTGGGTGTATATATATATATAGTGCACCTCCACATTATCACTGGGTGTATATATATATATAGTGCACCTCCACATTATCACTGGGTGTATATATATATATAGTGCACCTCCACATTATCAGTGGGTGTGTATATATATATATATATATATATATATAGTGCACCTCCACATTATCAGTGGGTGTGTATATATATATATATATATATATATATATATATATATATATATAGTGCACCCTCACATTATCACTGGGTGTATATATATATATATAGTGCACCCCCACATTATCACTGGGTGTATATATATATATATAGTGCACCTCCACATTATCACTGGGTGTATATATATATATATAGTGCACCCCTCACATTATCACTGGGTGTATATATATATATAGTGCACCTCCACATTATCACTGGGTGTATATATATATATAGTGCACCTCCACATTATCACTGGGTGTGTATATATATATATATAGTGCACCTCCACATTATCACTGGGTGTATATATATATATATATATATATATAGTGCACCCCTCACATTATCACTGGGTGTATATATATATATAGTGCACCTCCACATTATCACTGGGTGTGTATATATATAGTGCACCCCCACATTATCACTGGATGTATATATATATATATATAGTGCACCCCTCACATTATCACTGGGTGTATATATATATAGTGCACCCCTCACATTATCACTGGGTGTATATATATATATATAGTGCACCTCCACATTATCACTGGGTGTATATATATATATAGTGCACCCTCACATTATCACTGGGTGTGTATATATATATAGTGCACCCCCACATTATCACTGGGTGTATATATATATAGTGCACCCCTCACATTATCACTGGGTGTATATATATATATATAGTGCACCTCCACATTATCACTGGGTGTATATATATATATAGTGCACCCCCACATTATCACTGGGTGTATATATATATATATATATATATATATATATATATATAGTGCACCCTCACATTATCACTGGGTGTATATATATATATATATATAGTGCACCTCCACATTATCACGGGGTGTATATATATATATATATATATATAGTGCACCCCCACATTATCACTGGGTGTATATATATATATATATAGTGTACCTCCACATTATCACTGGGTGCATATATATATATAGTGCACCCCTCACATTATCACTGGGTGTATATATATATATAGTGCACCCCCACATTATCACTGGGTGTATATATATATAGTGCACCTCCACATTATCACTGGGTGTATATATATATATATATATAGTGCACCCTCACATTATCACTGGGTGTGTATATATATATATAGTGCACCCTCACATTATCACTGGGTGTATATATATATAGTGCACCCCTCACATTATCACTGGGTGTATATATATATATATAGTGCACCCTCACATTATCACTGGGTGTATATATATATAGTGCACCTCCACATTATCACTGGGTGTATATATATATAGTGCACCTCCACATTATCACTGGGTGTATATATATATATTGCACCCTCACATTATCACTGGGTGTATATATATATATAGTGCACCTCCACATTATCACTGGGTGTATATATATATATATATATATATATATAGTGCACCTCCACATTATCACTGGGTGTATATATATATATATAGTGCACCCTCACATTATCACTGGGTGTATATATATATATAGTGCACCTCAACATTATCACTGGGTATATATATATATAGTGCACCTCCACATTATCACTGGGTGTATATATATATATAGTGCACCGTCACATTATCACTGGGTGTGTATATATATATAGTGCACCTCCACATTATCACTGGGTGTATATATATATATATAGTGCACCTCCACATTATCACTGGGTGTATATATATATAGTGCACCCTCACATTATCACTGGGTGTGTATATATATATAGTGCACCCTCACATTATCACTGGGTGTATATATATATAGTGCACCCTCACATTATCACTGGGTGTATATATATATAGTGCACCCCCACATTATCACTGGGTGTATATATATATATATAGTGCACCTCCACATTATCACTGGGTGTATATATATATATATAGTGCACCCCCACATTATCACTGGGTGTATATATATATATAGTGCACCCTCACATTATCACTGGGTGTATATATATATAGTGCACCCTCACATTATCACTGGGTGTATATATATATAGTGCACCCTCACATTATCACTGGGTGTATATATATATATATATAGTGCACCCTCACATTATCACTGGGTGTATATATATATATATAGTGCACCTCCACATTATCACTGGGTGTATATATATATACAGTGCACCCCTCACATTATCACAGGGTGTATATATATATATAGTGCACCCCTCACATTATCACTGGGTGTATATATATATATAGTGCACCCCTCACATTATCACTGGGTGTATATATATATAGTGCACCCCTCACATTATCACTGGGTGTATATATATATATATATATATAGTGCAACCCCACATTATCACTGGGTGTATATATATATATATATATATAGTGCACCCTCACATTATCACTGGGTGTATATATATATAGTGCACCCCTCACATTATCACTGGGTGTATATATATATAGTGCACCTCCACATTATCACTGGGTGTATATATATATACATATAGTGCACCCCTCACATTATCACTGGGTGTATATATATATAGTGCACCCTCACATTATCACTGGGTGTATATATATATACATATAGTGCACCCCTCACATTATCACTGGGTGTATATATATATATATATATATATATATATATATATATATATAGTGCACCCTCACATTATCACTGGGTGTATATATATATAGTGCACCCTCACATTATCACTGGGTGTATATATATATATATATATATATATATATATATATATATATATATATATATATAGTGCACCCTCACATTATCACTGGGTGTATATATATATAGTGCACCCTCACATTATCACTGGGTGTATATATATATATATATATATATATATATATATAGTGCACCCTCACATTATCACTGGGTGTATATATATATAGTGCACCCTCACATTATCACTGGGTGTATATATATATATATATATATATATATATATATATATATATATAGTGCACCCTCACATTATCACTGGGTGTATATATATATATATATATATATATATATAGTGCACCTCCACATTATCACTGGGTGTATATATATATAGTGCACCCCCACATTATCACTGGGTGTATATATATATATATATATAGTGCAACCCCACATTATCACTGGGTGTATATATATATATATATATAGTGCACCCTCACATTATCACTGGGTGTATATATATATATAGTGCAACCCCACATTATCACTGGGTGTATATATATATAGTGCACCCCTCACATTATCACTGGGTGTATATATATATAGTGCACCCCTCACATTATCACTGGGTGTATATATATATAGTGCACCCCTCACATTATCACTGGGTGTATATATATATATATATATATATATATATATAGTGCAACCCCACATTATCACTGGGTGTATATATATATATATATATATAGTGCACCCTCACATTATCACTGGGTGTATATATATATAGTGCACCCCTCACATTATCACTGGGTGTATATATATATAGTGCACCTCCACATTATCACTGGGTGTATATATATATACATATAGTGCACCCCTCACATTATCACTGGGTGTATATATATATAGTGCACCTCCACATTATCACTGGGTGTATATATATATACATATAGTGCACCCCTCACATTATCACTGGGTGTATATATATATATATATATATATATATATATAGTGCACCCTCACATTATCACTGGGTGTATATATATATAGTGCACCCTCACATTATCACTGGGTGTATATATATATATATATATATATATATATATATATATATAGTGCACCCTCACATTATCACTGGGTGTATATATATATATATATATATATATATATATATATATATATATAGTGCACCTCCACATTATCACTGGGTGTATATATATATAGTGCACCTCCACATTATCACTGGGTGTATATATATATATATATATATACATAGTGCACCCCCCACATTATCACTGGGTGTATACATATATATATATATATATATATATATATATATATATATAGTGCACCCTCACATTATCACTGGGTGTATATATATATATATATATATATATATATATATATATATATATATATAGTGCACCCTCACATTATCACTGGGTGTATATATATATATATATATATATATATATATAGTGCACCCCCCACATTATCACTGGGTGTATACATATATATATAGTGCACCCCCACATTATCACTGGGTGTATATATATATATAGTGCACCCCTCACATTATCACTGGGTGTATATATATATAGTGCACCCTCACATTATCACTGGGTGTATATATATATATATAGTGCACCCTCACATTATCACTGGGTGTATACATATATATATAGTGCACCCCCACATTATCACTGGGTGTATATATATATATAGTGCACCTCCACATTATCACTGGGTGTATATATATATATATAGTGCACCCTCACATTATCACTGGGTGTATACATATATATATAGTGCACCCTCACATTATCACTGGGTGTATACATATATATATAGTGCACCCCCACATTATCACTGGGTGTATATATATATATATAGTGCACCCCCACATTATCACTGGGTGTGTATATATATATATATATAGTGCACCCTCACATTATCACTGGGTGTATATATATATATATATATAGTGCACCCTCACATTATCACTGGGTGTATACATATATATATAGTGCACCCCCACATTATCACTGGGTGTATATATATATATAGTGCACCCTCACATTATCACTGGGTGTATATATATATATATATATAGTGCACCTCCACATTATCACTGGGTGTATATATATATACAGTGCACCCCTCACATTATCACAGGGTGTATATATATATATAGTGCACCCTCACATTATCACTGGGTGTATATATATATATAGTGCACCCTCACATTATCACTGGGTGTATATATCTATATATATATATATATATAGTGCAACCCCACATTATCACTGGGTGTATATATATATATAGTGCACCCCTCACATTATCACTGGGTGTATATATATATAGTGCACCCCTCACATTATCACTGGGTGTATATATATATATAGTGCAACCCCACATTATCACTGGGTGTATATATATATATATATATATAGTGCACCCTCACATTATCACTGGGTGTATATATATATAGTGCACCCCTCACATTATCACTGGGTGTATATATATATATATATAGTGCACCCCCACATTATCACTGGGTGTATATATATATAGTGCACCTCCACATTATCACTGGGTGTATATATATATAGTGCACCTCCACATTATCACTGGGTGTATATATATATACATATAGTGCACCCCTCACATTATCACTGGGTGTATATATATATATATATATATATATATATATAGTGCACCCTCACATTATCACTGGGTGTATATATATATAGTGCACCCTCACATTATCACTGGGTGTATATATATATAGTGCACCTCCACATTATCACTGGATGTATATATATATATAGTGCACCTCCACATTATCACTGGGTGTGTATATATATATAGTGCACCCCCACATTATCACTGGGTGTATATATATATATAGTGCACCCTCACATTATCACTGGGTGTATATATATATAGTGCACCCCTCACATTATCACTGGGTGTATATATATATAGTGCACCTCCACATTATCACTGGGTGTATATATATATATATATACATAGTGCACCCCCCACATTATCACTGGGTGTACACATATATATATAGTGCACCCCCACATTATCACTGGGTGTATATATATATATATATATATATATATATATATATAGTGCACCCTCACATTATCACTGGGTGTATATATATATATATATATACATAGTGCACCCCCCACATTATCACTGGGTGTATATATATATATATATAGTGCACCCTCACATTATCACTGGGTGTATATATATATATATAGTGCACCCTCACATTATCACTGGGTGTATACATATATATATAGTGCACCCCCACATTATCACTGGGTGTATATATATATATAGTGCACCCTCACATTATCACTGGGTGTATATATATATATATATATATATAGTGCACCTCCACATTATCACTGGGTGTATATATATATACAGTGCACCCCTCACATTATCACAGGGTGTATATATATATATAGTGCACCCCTCACATTATCACTGGGTGTATATATCTATATAGTGCACCTCCACATTATCACTGGGTGTATATATATATATATATATATAGTGCACCCTCACATTATCACTGGGTGTATATATATATATATATATATATATAGTGCACCCCTCACATTATCACTGGGTGTATATATATATATATATAGTGCACCCTCACATTATCACTGGGTGTATATATATATAGTGCACCCCTCACATTATCACTGGGTATATATATATATATATAGTGCAACCCCACATTATCACTGGGTGTATATATATATATATATATATAGTGCACCCTCACATTATCACTGGGTGTATATATATATATATATATATATATAGTGCACCCCTCACATTATAACTGGGTGTATATATATATATATAGTGCACCCTCACATTATCACTGGGTGTATATATATATATATATAGTGCAACCCCACATTATCACTGGGTGTATATATATATATAGTGCACCCCTCACATTATCACTGGGTGTATATATATATATAGTGCACCCCTCACATTATCACTGGGTGTATATATATATATAGTGCACCTCCACATTATCACTGGGTGTATATATATATATAGTGCACCTCCACATTATCACTGGGTGTATATATATATATAGTGCACCCCTCACATTATCACTGGGTGTATATATATATATATATAGTGCACCTCCACATTATCACTGGGTGTATATATATATATATAGTGCACCCCTCACATTATCACTGGGTGTATATATATATATAGTGCACCCTCACATTATCACTGGGTGTGTATATATATATAGTGCTCCCCTCACATTATCACTGGGTGTATATATATATATAGTGCACCTCCACATTATCACTGGGTGTATATATATATATATAGTGCACCCCTCACATTATCACTGGGTGTATATATATATATATATATAGTGCACCTCCACATTATCACTGGGTGTATATATATATAGTGCACCTCCACATTATCACTGGGTGTATATATATATATATATATATATAGTGCACCCCTCACATTATCACTGGGTGTATATATATATATAGTGCACCTCCACATTATCACTGGGTGTGTATATATATAGTGCACCCCCACATTATCACTGGGTGTATATATATATAGTGCACCCCTCACATTATCACTGGGTGTATATATATATATATAGTGCACCTCCACATTATCACTGGGTGTATATATATATATATAGTGCACCCTCACATTATCACTGGGTGTGTATATATATAGTGCACCCCCACATTATCACTGGGTGTATATATATATAGTGCACCCCTCACATTATCACTGGGTGTATATATATATATATAGTGCACCTCCACATTATCACTGGGTGTATATATATATATAGTGCACCCCCACATTATCACTGGGTGTATATATATATATATATATATAGTGCACCTCCACATTATCACGGGGTGTATATATATATATATATATATATATATAGTGCACCCCCACATTATCACTGGGTGTATATATATATATATATAGTGCACCTCCACATTATCACTGGGTGCATATATATATATAGTGCACCCCTCACATTATCACTGGGTGTATATATATATATAGTGCACCCCCACATTATCACTGGGTGTATATATATATAGTGCACCTCCACATTATCACTGGGTGTATATATATATATATATATATATATAGTGCACCCTCACATTATCACTGGGTGTGTATATATATATATATAGTGCACCCTCACATTATCACTGGGTGTATATATATATAGTGCACCCCTCACATTATCACTGGGTGTATATATATATAGTGCACCTCCACATTATCACTGGGTGTATATATATATAGTGCACCTCCACATTATCACTGGGTGTATATATATATATTGCACCCTCACATTATCACTGGGTGTATATATATATATAGTGCACCTCCACATTATCACTGGGTGTATATATATATATATATATATATAGTGCACCTCCACATTATCACTGGGTGTATATATATATATATAGTGCACCCTCACATTATCACTGGGTGTATATATATATATAGTGCACCTCCACATTATCACTGGGTGTATATATATATATATAGTGCACCTCCACATTATCACTGGGTGTGTATATATATATAGTGCACCGTCACATTATCACTGGGTGTGTATATATATATAGTGCACCTCCACATTATCACTGGGTGTATATATATATATAGTGCACCGTCACATTATCACTGGGTGTGTATATATATATAGTGCACCTCCACATTATCACTGGGTGTGTATATATATATAGTGCACCCTCACATTATCACTGGGTGTATATATATATAGTGCACCCTCACATTATCACTGGGTGTATATATATATAGTGCACCCCCACATTATCACTGGGTGTATATATATATATAGTGCACCCTCACATTATCACTGGGTGTATATATATATATAGTGCACCTCCACATTATCACTGGGTGTATATATATATATAGTGCACCTCCACATTATCACTGGGTGTGTATATATATATAGTGCACCCTCACATTATCACTGGGTGTATATATATATATAGTGCACCTCCACATTATCACTGGGTGTATATATATATAGTGCACCCTCACATTATCACTGGGTGTATATATATATAGTGCACCCCCACATTATCACTGGGTGTATATATATATATAGTGCACCCTCACATTATCACTGGGTGTATATATATATATAGTGCACCCTCACATTATCACTGGGTGTATATATATATAGTGCACCTCCACATTATCACTGGGTGTGTATATATATATAGTGCACCCTCACATTATCACTGGGTGTATATATATATATAGTGCACCTCCACATTATCACTGGGTGTATATATATATATAGTGCACCTCCACATTATCACTGGGTGTATATATATATATATATATAGTGCACCCCCACATTATCACTGGGTGTATATATATATATAGTGCACCCTCACATTATCACTGGGTGTATATATATATAGTGCACCCTCACATTATCACTGGGTGTATATATATATAGTGCACCCTCACATTATCACTGGGTGTATATATATATATATATAGTGCACCCTCACATTATCACTGGGTGTATATATATATATATAGTGCACCTCCACATTATCACTGGGTGTATATATATATACAGTGCACCCCTCACATTATCACAGGGTGTATATATATATATAGTGCACCCCTCACATTATCACTGGGTGTATATATATATATAGTGCACCCCTCACATTATCACTGGGTGTATATATATATAGTGCACCCCTCACATTATCACTGGGTGTATATATATATATATATATATATATATAGTGCAACCCCACATTATCACTGGGTGTATATATATATATATATATATATATAGTGCACCCTCACATTATCACTGGGTGTATATATATATAGTGCACCCCTCACATTATCACTGGGTGTATATATATATAGTGCACCTCCACATTATCACTGGGTGTATATATATATACATATAGTGCACCCCTCACATTATCACTGGGTGTATATATATATAGTGCACCTCCACATTATCACTGGGTGTATATATATATACATATAGTGCACCCCTCACATTATCACTGGGTGTATATATATATATATATATATATATAGTGCACCCTCACATTATCACTGGGTGTATATATATATAGTGCACCCTCACATTATCACTGGGTATATATATATATATATATATATATAGTGCACCCTCACATTATCACTGGGTGTATATATATATATATATATATATATATATATATATATATAGTGCACCTCCACATTATCACTGGGTGTATATATATATAGTGCACCTCCACATTATCACTGGGTGTATATATATATATATATATACATAGTGCACCCCCCACATTATCACTGGGTGTATACATATATATATAGTGCACCCCCACATTATCACTGGGTGTATATATATATATATATAGTGCACCCTCACATTATCACTGGGTGTATATATATATATATAGTGCACCCTCACATTATCACTGGGTGTATACATATATATATAGTGCACCCCCACATTATCACTGGGTGTATATATATATATAGTGCACCCTCACATTATCACTGGGTGTATATATATATATATATAGTGCACCTCCACATTATCACTGGGTGTATATATATATACAGTGCACCCCTCACATTATCACAGGGTGTATATATATATATAGTGCACCCCTCACATTATCACTGGGTGTATATATCTATATAGTGCACCCCTCACATTATCACTGGGTGTATATATATATAGTGCACCCCTCACATTATCACTGGGTATATATATATATATATATAGTGCAACCCCACATTATCACTGGGTGTATATATATATATATATATATAGTGCACCCTCACATTATCACTGGGTGTATATATATATGTATATATATATAGTGCACCCCTCACATTATCACTGGGTGTATATATATATATATAGTGCACCCTCACATTATCACTGGGTGTATATATATATATATATAGTGCAACCCCACATTATCACTGGGTGTATATATATATATAGTGCACCACTCACATTATCACTGGGTGTATATATATATATAGTGCACCCCTCACATTATCACTGGGTGTATATATATATATATAGTGCACCCTCACATTATCACTGGGTGTATATATATATATAGTGCTCCCCTCACATTATCACTGGGTGTATATATATATATAGTGCACCCCTCACATTATCACTGGGTGTATATATATATATATAGTGCACCCTCACATTATCACTGGGTGTGTATATATATATAGTGCTCCCCTCACATTATCACTGGGTGTATATATATATAGTGCACCCCCACATTATCACTGGGTGTATATATATATATATAGTGCACCCTCACATTATCACTGGGTGTATATATATATATAGTGCACCTCCACATTATCACTGGGTATATATATATATATATAGTGCACCTCCACATTATCACTGGGTGTATATATATATATAGTGCACCGTCACATTATCACTGGGTGTGTATATATATATAGTGCACCTCCACATTATCACTGGGTGTATATATATATATATATATAGTGCACCTCCACATTATCACTGGGTGTATATATATATAGTGCACCCTCACATTATCACTGGGTGTGTATATATATATAGTGCACCCTCACATTATCACTGGGTGTATATATATATAGTGCACCCTCACATTATCACTGGGTGTATATATATATAGTGCACCCCCACATTATCACTGGGTGTATATATATATATATATAGTGCACCTCCACATTATCACTGGGTGTATATATATATATATATATAGTGCACCCCCACATTATCACTGGGTGTATATATATATATAGTGCACCCTCACATTATCACTGGGTGTATATATATATAGTGCACCCTCACATTATCACTGGGTGTATATATATATAGTGCACCCTCACATTATCACTGGGTGTATATATATATATATATAGTGCACCCTCACATTATCACTGGGTGTATATATATATATATAGTGCACCTCCACATTATCACTGGGTGTATATATATATACAGTGCACCCCTCACATTATCACAGGGTGTATATATATATATAGTGCACCCCTCACATTATCACTGGGTGTATATATATATATAGTGCACCCCTCACATTATCACTGGGTGTATATATATATAGTGCACCCCTCACATTATCACTGGGTGTATATATATATATATATATATAGTGCAACCCCACATTATCACTGGGTGTATATATATATATATATATATATATATAGTGCACCCTCACATTATCACTGGGTGTATATATATATAGTGCACCCCTCACATTATCACTGGGTGTATATATATATAGTGCACCTCCACATTATCACTGGGTGTATATATATATACATATAGTGCACCCCTCACATTATCACTGGGTGTATATATATATAGTGCACCTCCACATTATCACTGGGTGTATATATATATAGTGCACCTCCACATTATCACTGGGTGTATATATATATACATATAGTGCACCCCTCACATTATCACTGGGTGTATATATATATATATATATATAGTGCACCCTCACATTATCACTGGGTGTATATATATATAGTGCACCCTCACATTATCACTGGGTGTATATATATATATATATATATATATATATATATATATATATAGTGCACCCTCACATTATCACTGGGTGTATATATATATATATATATATATATATATATATATATATATATATATATATAGTGCACCTCCACATTATCACTGGGTGTATATATATATAGTGCACCTCCACATTATCACTGGGTGTATATATATATATATATATATATACATAGTGCACCCCCCACATTATCACTGGGTGTATACATATATATATAGTGCACCCCCACATTATCACTGGGTGTATATATATATATATATATATATATATATATATATATATATATATATATATATAGTGCACCCTCACATTATCACTGGGTGTATATATATATATATATATATATACATAGTGCACCCCCACATTATCACTGGGTGTATACATATATATATAGTGCACCCCCACATTATCACTGGGTGTATATATATA